>NC_064925.1:523937610-524237610 GCF_023897955.1 Schistocerca gregaria | reverse complement strand
GGATATTGGTTCTGCTTTCACAGTAGCTGATGAAACTGAGGAAATGTCTATGTTTATTCAGTATTCAGGCAATCGTAACTGCACTAAGCTATGTTTAGTCCACCCAGCTAGCCGCGCGGTCTAATGCACTGCTTCCCAAGCAGGAAGGTGTGCCCCCAGCACGAATCTGCCCAGTTGATTAGTGTCGAAATCCAGTTTGCTAGCCAGCCTGTGGATGGTTTTTAAGGTGGTTTTCCATCTACCTCGGTGAATTCAGGTTGTTTCCCCTTATTCCGTTTCACTAACACTGTGTTGGTGGTTGCTGCGCAAACACCATTTCCACGTGTGCGTACACCATAATTGTTCTACCACGCAAACATTTGGAGTTACACTTGTCTCGTATAAGAAGTTCCCGGGCCAGGGGGTTCCACTGGGGGCCAAACTGCACAATAACCCTCGGTTCACTGTGGGGTGGTAATGGGTTGGGTGGACTGCTGTGGCCTGTTGTGGGGTTGTGAACCACTAAGGGCTATGGTGGGACGAGCCTCTGTGTTGTTTCTAGGTTCCCAGTTTTATACAATACAAGCTATGTTTTAATTTCTCTAACTTTCGATTAGATGATTAAGGCCATCATATATTGTGTGTTTCAAGTTGAACAGCATATAAAATTTTAATTTTAATTAAAATTATGTGTGGCCATAATATTTTGTGTGTTTCAAGCTAAACAATACATAGAATATACATTTAAATTTGCCACGGTAACAACTACATTTATTTATTTGTTTACACCAACTTATTTATTCACTTATTTTTGCAGTATATACCAGATTTTATGTGTGTAATTGGAGCTTTCCAATAAAGACTATTTTAGACAGCCCATGCTGCAAAAGTATAGCAGTTTAAGATCCACCCCTAAGACTGTAGAGCCACGTATTGTCATCAGGGTCATCCACTAGCCTGAACTGCAATAAATTTCTATAATCAATTTCAGAACATTGACATATATTTCTCAAAACACAGGGGTAAGCTTGCAGTTTGTCACGACATGAAGGTTTCAGTGCTAGACAGCAGTTTACAGATTACTTCGCAAGTGAGGGTTTGCTCTTCTGGAAATACAATCTACACTTACACATATACTCTGCAAACCACTGTGAAGGACATGGCTGTCATGCATAGAGTGGTGCTACATTAGTGATTGTTCCAGTTCCAATCATGTATGTAGCACAAGAAGAAGGACTGCTTAATTATCTCTACATTCTTCACTTAATACTGGAACTTGATAAGGAGCCTTTCGCTAGATAACAGGCACCTCTTCACAAGTTTGACAATTTGGGGTTTTCAACATTTCCGTAATGCTCTCCCATGGTTTGCTGGTTGGTTGATTTGGGAGGAGGGGACCAAAAAGTGAGGTCATCGGTCCCACTGGGTTAGGGAAGGGTGGGGAAGCAAGTTGGCCACGTCCTTCCAAAGGAACCATTGTGGCATTTGCCTGAAGCAATTTAGGGAAATCATGGAAAACCAAAATCAGGATGGCCAGACATGGGTTTGAACCGTCGTCCTCCCAAATGTGAATCCAGTGTGCTAACCAATGCACCACCTCATTTGGTATGCTCTTCCATGAGTCAAACATATGGCCATATGTGTTGGCCTTCTTTGTCCAATTTTAATATTATCCTTTAGTCTTATCTGTTATGGGTTGCACAAACTTGAGAATTATTCTATGATGGGATGCACAAGTAATTTTATCAACAGTCTCATTTGTGGACAGACTGCATTTTTACAGAATCCTTCCAATGTCCCAGAATGTGCCACCTACTTTATACATGACAGATCCTGTGTGATTATTTCATTTAATATCCCCCATGGACCAAGGACCTTGCTGAGGTGGGGTGCCACGAGAGCCTCTGCAACACAGATAGTCATATCGCAGGTGCAACCACAATGGAGGAATATCTGTGGAGAGGCCAGACAAACATGTGGTTCCTGAAGTGGAGCAGCAGCCTTTTCAGTAGTTGCAGGGGCAACAGTCTGGACAATTGACTGATCCGGTCTTGTAACATTAGCCAATGTGGCCTTGCTGTGCTGGTTGTGCGATCAGCTGAAAGCAATAGGAAACCAAAGCCATGATTTCTCCTGAGGGCATGCAGCTCTTCCGTACAGTTAGATGATGATGGCATCCTCTTCGGTAAAGTATTTCAGAGATAAAATAGTATCCCACTCAGATCTCCAGATGGGGGCTACTCAGGATGATATTAATATCAGGAAAAGCAAAATGCATTCCACAGATCAGAGTGTGGAATGTCACATCCCTTAATCAGGTAGAAAGGCAAGAGAATTTAAAAGGGGAAATGGATAGGCTGAAGTTAAATGTAGTGGGAATTAGTAAACCACAGTGTCAGAAAGAGCAGGACTTCTGCTCAGGTGAGTACAGGGTCATAAATACAAAATCAAATATTGGTACTATAAGAGTTCCCAAAGTTAACGAATAAGAAAGTAGGAATACAGGTAAGATACTGTGAACAGCAGAGTGAACATATAGACACAAAGCCAAAACTCACCACAGCAGTACAACGTTACTACTCTATGAAAACTAGCTCCATAGATGTGGAGATATTGAAAGACTGATTATGAAATACAAGAAATCATTCAGATAGTTATGGAAGATGAAAATTTAAGGTAATGCACGAGTGGAGTGTGACACTGGGCAAAGGAAGGGAAGGAAATGTAGTAACAGAACATGGACTGAGGGAAAGGAATGAAAGGGGGAGCTTCCTGGTAGCATTTTGCACAGCACATGAATTAACCACTGCTAACACATGGTTTAAGAATCATAAAAGATGGTTCTGTAAATGCAAAAGACCTGTTGTTGTTGTTGTTGTTGTTCTTGTTCTTATTGTGGTCTTCAGTCCTGACACTGGTTTGATGCAGCTCTCCATGATACTCTATCCTGTGCAAGCTTCTTCATCTCCCAGTATCTACTGCAGCCTACATCCTTCTGAATCTGCTTAGTGTATTCATCTCTTGGTCTCCCTCTACGATTTTTACCCTCCATGCTGCCCACCAATACTAAATTGGTGATCCCTTGATGCCTCAGAACATGTCCTACCAACCGATCCCTTCTTCTAGTCAAGTTGTGCCACAAATTTCTCTTCTCTCCAATTCTATTCAATACGTCCTCATTAGTTATGTGATCTACCCATTTAACCTTCAGCATTCTCCTGTAGCACCACATTTCGAAAGCTTCTATTCTCTTCTTGTCTAAGCTATTTATCGTCCTCGTTTCACTTCCACACATGGCTAAACTCCATACAAATACTTTCAGAAACAGCTTCCTGACATTTAAATCTATACTCGGTGTGAACAAATTTTTCTTCTTCAGAAACACTTTCCTTGCCATTGCCAGTCTACATTTTACATCCTCTCTACTTCGACCATCATCAGTTATTTTGCTCCCCAAATAGCAAAACTTCTTTACTACTTTAAGTGTCTCATTTCCTAATCTACTTCCCTCAGCATTACTTGACTTAATCCGACTACATTCCATTATCCTCGTTTTGCTTTTGTTGACGTTCATCTTATACCCTCCTTTCAAGACACTGTCCATTCCGTTCAACTGCTCTTCCAAGTCCTTTGCTGTCTCTGACAGAATTATAATGTCATCAGCAAACCTCAAAGTTTTTATTTCTTCTCCATGGATTTTAATACCTACTCCGAACTTTTCTTTTGTTTCCTTTACTTCTTGCTCAATATACAGATTGAATAACATCGGGGTTAGGCTACAACCCTGTCTCACTCCCTTCTCAACCACTGCTTCCCTTTCATGCCCCTCGACTCTTATAACTGCCATCTGGTTTCTGTACAAATTGTGAATAGCCTTTCGCTCTCTGTATTTTACCCCTGCCACCTACAGAATTTGAAAGAGAGTATTCCAGTCAACATTTTCAAAAGCTTTCTCTAAGTCTAAAAGTGCTAGAAACGTAGCTTGGCTCTCCCAAGGCTGTCAATAGTTCTAATGGAATGTTGTCTACTCCAGGGGCTTTGTTTCGACTCAGGTCTTTCAGTGCTGTGTCAAACTCTTCACGCAGTATCGTGTCTCCAATTTCATGTTCATCTACATCCTCTTCCACTTCCATAATATTGTTCTCAAGTACATTGCCCTTGTGTAGGCCCTCTATATACTCCCTCCACCTTTCTGCTTTCCCTTCTTTGCTTAGAACTGGGTTTCCATCTGAGCTCTTGATATTCATGCAAGTGGTTCTCCTTTTTCCAAAGGTCTCTTTAATTTTCCTGTAGCAGTATCTATCTTACCCCTAGTGAGATAAGCCTCTACATCCTTACGTTTGTCCTCTAGGCAAGAGACCTAGGGATACTGAAAGGTTTCAGACTGAGTAACAGTAGACAGCGATTTCATAACCAGATTTTGAACTGTCACATTTCCAGTGGCAGATATGCACTCTGACCCTAATTTACTGGTTATGAACTGTAAGTTAAAACTTAAGAAACTGCAAACAGGAAGGAAATTAAGGAGATGGGACTTAGATGAAAGAACCCAAGATTGCAGAGAGTTTGAGATAGAGCATTAGGCAATGCTTGACTGAAGCACAGGAATGGAGTACAGTAGAAGACTAATGGGTAACTTTGGCACATGAAATAGCAAAAGCCATGAAGGTTCAAACAGGTAAAAGGAAATGGAAACGTGCGTATGGCATCATTGGCTGGGAGGCCCCATTCGGGGAAGTTCGTCCGCCAAGTGCAAGTCTTATTTCACTCGGCGCCACATTGGGTGACTTGCCACCGGTGAGGAGGATGAAATGATGATGAGGACAGCACAACACCCAGTCCACAAGCGGATAAAATCTCCAACCCGACCGGGAATCGAACCCAGGCCTGCTTGCATGGGAGGCAAGCACGTTACCACACAACTAACTAGGCAGACAGGTAAAAGGAGAAGACCTAGTATAAATCCTTGAATGATACAGGAGATATTTGATTTAAATAGTGAAAGGGAAAAAATATTAAAATGCAGCAAATGAAAAAGGCAAAGGAGAAAACAGTCATCTAAGAAAATGAGATTGACAGAAAGTGCAAGCTGGCTATGCATGAATGGCTAGAGGACAAATAAAGAACTTTAGAAGCATATACAGTTAGGGGAAAGACAGATGCCATCAACATGAAGATTAAACAGACCTTCAGAGGAAAGAGAAGCAACTGTTTGATAAACAAGGGCTCAGATGGAAAGTGAGTACTAAACAACTGTGGTGTCGATAGGTCATATCGACCACGATTAACACCATGTTTGGACTCTGATTGCTCTGTCGAGCCTCCATGTTAGTTGTTAGTTCTGTTCTGTATCTCAAGCTGTGTACACATATATGACTTACTGTGAAATATATCTCAATATATCTCTATGTGGAATTTAAGTGGGATAATTATTGCATTCAACCGATAATTGTATCCTGTTCCCATACAATGAAAGAAAAGCTCCTGAAAAGTGGAATGGATATATGCAAGTGTCTACAAGTGAAATGAACTTGAAGCCAGTATTAAAGAAAGGGAAGAGGAAGATGAGATAGGAGTTATGATACTGCTAGAAGGATCTGACAAAGCACTGATACATCTAAGTCGAAACAAGGCCCCTGGAACAGACAACATTCTCTAAGAGTTATTGAGATCGTTGGGAGAGCCAGACACATGGTGTGCAAGATGTATGAGACAGGCAAAATATATCCAGACTTCAAGAACTATGTAAGCATTATAATTCCAATTCCAAAGAGAGCAGGTGTGAGTATTAACAAATTATCAGTTTAACAACTCATGGCTGAAAATAATGACATGAATTATTTACAGAAGAATACACAAACTGGTAGAAGTCAACTTCAGAGAAGATCACTTTGGGGTCCCGGAGAAATGTAGGAACATGTGAGGCAACACAGACCCAACTACTTATCTTAGGACAGGTTAAAGAAAGACAAATGTACATTTACAGCATTTGTAGACTTAAAGAAAGCTCATTTGTAGACTTAAAGAAAGCTTTTGACAATGTTGACTGGAATACTCTCTTTGAAATTCTAAAGGTATCACAGATAAAAACTGGGTGTAAGAGGCTATTTACAACTTGTACAGGAACTAGATGGCAGTTATAAGAGTCGAGAGGCATGAAAGGAAAGCAGTGGTTGAGACAGGACTTAGGAAGTTTGCACCCATCTGCAACGTTATTCAGCCTGTATATTGAGCAAGCAGTAAAGGAATCGAAAGAAAAATTTGGAGAAGCAATTAAAGCTCAGTGAGGATAAATAAATACTTTGAGGCTTGCTCGTGACATTGCAATTCTGTCAGAGACAGCAAAGGACCTGGAAGAGCAGTTGAATAGAATGAGTAGTACAGATGAGTTTTCCTATTTGGTAGTAAAATTGATGATGCTCAAACTAAAGAGTAAACAAAATGCAGAAAAGTTAAGCCTTGAATTCATTTCTAGAAAGAGGAATTAGTTAACTCTGTACATAAATTTAAATGTAAAGTATTATTATTATTATTATTATTATTATTATTATTATTAGTGGTAGCTTTATTCCTCCGTAGATCTCTTTTTACAAGGATATAGGACATGTCAAAGTATTTACAAATATCTAAAAACAAAGTTGTTAAGCGGGTAAGTGCCAGTAGATAGGCACAATAAATGAAACGCACAAACACACACACACACAGAATTTCGAGCTTTCGCAACTGGCGGCTGCTTCATCAGGAAAGAGGGAAGGAAAAGGAAAGATGAAAGGATGTGGGTTTTAATATATTTTTCCCATGTGGAAGTTTCTTTCTATTTTATGAAAACAAAGTTGATGTGACTTACCAAACAAAAGCTGCTGGCAGGTCAATAGATACATAAACAAACACAAACATACACACAAAATTCAAGCTTTCCTGAAGAAGCAACTGTTGGTTGCAAAAGCTTGAATTTTGTATGTATGTTTGTGTTTCCTTATGTATCTATTGACCTGCCAGCACTTTTGTTTGGCAAGTCACATCAACTATGTTTTCAGATATATTTTTCCCACGTGGAATGTTTCCCTCTATTACATTTACAAATTTAGATCAATTTAAAATAAGCCAATTCATATACACATATATTTACAGACTTCTAGTTTGAGATAATCATTAGATTTACTCCTGTTATACAATACTTTTTTTTACAAATAACTTATTAGATAATGTAATGAAACACTGTTCACCCATATCTCACTATCACTATCAGTCACTGCACATTCTATACAGATTGTTTCATAACACTTCACTCACTATACACACACACACACACACACACACACACACACACACACACACACACACACATTGGTGATCTCTGGGCCATTTTCTGTACTGCACCTTCCCATTTGCTATCCTGAAAAACTGATTTAGCATCATTTTGGGCTCAGAAAGAGGAAGAGGTGTTAGTATTATACTATGCATAGTTTGGTGGTAAGTACTTCTAGAAAGGAAAAAAGAAGGGAAACATAAAGTGAAGGTGTTATGTTGAATGTTGGATATTTTATAATAATAATAATAATTATTATTATTATTTATTTATTTATTTATTTATTTATTTATTTATTTATTTGTATAACACTTTTTTTTCAAGCACCTACTCTGTTTTATCTAAGTAATCCTTCAATGTATAAAATGTATTGCATAACAGGTACTTTTTAGCTGCCTTTTTAAATAAGTGTATTTTTGCAATTTCTTTAATCTCTTTTGGTAATTTATTGTACAGTTTTATTCCTTGGTAAAAAAAATGCTGTTTTGAGTTTTATGTTTATTTTTTCTTGGTAAATGTAAGTCGAGTCTCTCTCTTGTCACATGGTCATGGACAGAGCTGTTTATGCAGTAATTACCAACACTATTTTTGATATGTACAACTGACTGGTAAATGTATTCACACAGAGCAGTTAAAATCCCCAGTGTTTTGAACAGATCTTTACAATGGGCTCGACTAGTATTTTTGGTTATTATTCTTATGGCTCTTTTCTGGAGTTTGAAAATTGTGTTCATATTTTGTGCATTTGTTCACCAAAAAAGAATGCCATAGCTAAGAATTGAGAGTACATATGAATAATATGTAACTAAAAGACACTGCATTTTACACACTGATTTGATAGGATTCTAAGGGAATAACATGCTAATGACATTCTGTTTGCAAACACCTGTGCGTGTTCACACCACTTCAACTAAGAATCACTATTCACTGCTAAAAATTTTGCATTTGTTACATAGTCTATAGAGGTGCCATGTACATTTAATTTAACATTGTCATTTTTCCTCTTCAAACTGAAATTCATGTCATTAGTTTTCTTTATGTTCAATGTCACTTTATTGCTCATTGACCAATCATAAACTTCCTTTTGAGTTTCATTTGCCTTCTCAGCAAGGAGTTCTTTTGTTTCCTCTGTGACTATAACACTGCTGTCATCAGTGAAGAGAATTTTTTCACCATGAGTAACACTACTGGGAAAGTCATTGATGTATATCAGGAACAGTATTGGTCCTAATATGCTACCTTGCAGAACCCCTATATTAATGTATTTTGGTTCTAAAAGTGTTTTACTAAATGTTTAGATCTATTTGAAGTACGTGTTATCTCTGCACTTTGTAGGTTATTAGGTATGATCGAAACCAGTCAGTAGCTACCCCTCTTATTTCTAATGCTTCTAATTTATTTCTTAGAATCTTGTGGTCGACTGTATCAAATGCATTAGAAAGATCCAAAAATATGCCTGTGACACGCTCATCTTTATCAAGAGCATCAAGTGCAACTTTTATGAATTCTACTATGGCTGACTCCGTATTTTTGCCACTTCGAAAATCAAACTGTGATTCACATAAAAGATTGTATTTATTCAGGTAATTCATTAATCTGTCTTTCATAATTGCTTCTACTATTTTTGAGAATGGTGACAGCAGGGAAATGGGCCGGTAATTTTCTATGTCTTCTGCATTACCTTTCTTAAGCAAAGCACAACTCTTGCCTGTTTTAACTGCTCTGGAAATGTCCCTGATGTGAAGGATTCATTTATCATATTTGTTAAGGGGCCTTGTATAATCCCTATGCATTGTTTCAGTACACACATTGGTACTTCATCTAAGTCTACTGACTTTTTACTTTTTAATTTTTGAACAGTGCCATTGACTTTGTTCTCTGTAGTTGGAAATAACATCATTGTATTTAGTGCAACATTATTTACAGGTGTTATATTAGTTTGGGGGAATTTTTGCTCTGTAACTTCTCTGTAATACTTGAAGAATGCTCATCTCATAGTCTGCTAAGTGTTGTGGATCATTTATTACCTTATCCTTCTCCCTTAGCAGTATGTTATTCTTCGTTTGTTTGCCTCTCCCCATTTCCTTTTTTATAACATCCGAGACTGCTTTGCTTTTATTCTCTAAATGAATGTTTTGCAGCAATCAGCACCTTCCTATCAATATTTTTGTATCTACGACAGAAATTTAAGAATTCTGGATCATTGCAAATCTTTTTCATGGAACTGAGGCATTTAAGTGTTTGGGAGGACTTCTTAATAGCTGCTGTTATCCATATGTTTTTGTGAGATGTTGATACAGACATGCATACTTTTGGAAACGCCCTTTCAAAGTTCAATTTAAATAATGTGGAGAATTTAGAGAATTTTGTATTCACGTTGGTTTCCTTATACACTTCATCCCAACTTTGTTTTGCTAGTTCTTTTGAAAAATCTTTTATTCTGATTTCTGATAGATGTCGTTTCTAGGCTTGTAGTTTAGGGAATGATTTGATGCCTGATTTTACTGTTGTTATTTGACAGAGATGGCCAGATAGTCCAAGATCTTTTACAGCTACAACCCCTTTTTTCCTATCCATATTTGTGGCCACATGGTCAATCACTGATGAAGTCATCGTAGTAACCCTTGTTGCCCTATTGACCAATAGGGACAAGCCAAAACTTTGAAGGATGTTTATGAAGGTGCTGCTGGATTCATTTATGATATTAGTCTACATCTACATCTACATCTGCATCCATACTCCGCAAGCCACCTGATGGTGTGTGTTGATGTTAACGTCCCCACACAGAATTATGCTGACCTTTGTACTTGAGACTTCATTTAGAACTTCTGTTAACTTATTGAAAAAAGCGTCCACACTGCCACTGAAAGATCTATACACAGACAAAATGATTAATTTCTTGGTGATATCAAGCCCTGTTACTTCAATAGCTGATTTTTCAGAGTGTTTGTCTTCACTTACTGTACTGATGTCATGTCTTGATTTGAACTGTATTCCTTTTCTGATATAAATGCATGATCCTTCACCTCTTGAAGTAGTTCTGCAGTAAGAGTTTGCCTTTTCATACAATGATAATACTACATGTTGGATTTCTGTGTCTCTACACCAGTGCTCTGTAATACAAACTATTGTGCAGTTCAACATCTTTATTTTTTATTGATTGCAGTTTTGATGGAGGATTGTTAAGTGTGTGAAATGCCCCATGTTACTCTTTCCAATGGTTTGTTTTTCTTTGTGACATCTGGTATATGTGATATTTGAAGTGTTAAAATCTGTCTTGTGAGTGATTGTTTCAGTATTTTTTAAAGCGCTGGAGATACTATTTAGGCACGGGAACCTGTTGTCTGGATTTATCCTAAAAAAGACCTACTTTTCCTAGCTACAACAACAGGTATTTGACCATGTGTGGCTCGGGATCCACCTCCTATATTTTCATGAATCAGCTGTACCAATCTTCCCTTCCCAGTCCTCTTTAGGTGTAGGCCATGCCTAGTGAAACCCCATCTGTTGATATTCCCAACGGGCACCAGAGAAACATTGATTCACCTCACAGGTCCATCAAGGTGAGGTCAATCATGATGCTGGAACAGCTTAACAAAGTGTATGTTGGTGTCATGAGTCAGGGAAGCTATCTTGTCCAGGTCACAACCTATGTCAATTGCCGCATTCCTGTCCAAACTGTTTCCCGCCCCACCCACTATCATTACATGGTCCTCTTTTGTAAAGTCCTTACATAAAGCCTGTAGGTCCTCTATCACATGACTTAGCCCTGCACTTGGCTTGAAGATACTGGTGGCCTGGTACACTGCCCATAAACTTTCCTGTAACTGAAGGCCTACACCTCGCCCATGGCTACTACCTAGCAGCACACTTTCTTCTTCCTAAGACTTTGTACATTTCTAGGCTTCTTGGCCTTGGTTGTAGTGTGCTACACATTTCCTGCTCCTCGTTCTACCTGAGGTTCTTCTCCACTTAACTCTGGCAGTGGTAGATACCTGTTTTTGATGTTGATGACAAAACTGTCAGATCACATTCTCTTTCTTCCTTTCCTCCTCCCAGCTGCCAGTTCCCAACCACCTTCCTCGCCCTATCTCCCTTGATCTTTATCAGTTCCTTCCCTGCTTCCTCCAACTGTGCCTGAAGAGCACAGATTTTCCTTTCATGTTCCCCAATCAAAATGTTCCTACTGCGTACTCTGCAGTTCCAGGAGAGAGCCTCTTCTGTTCTCCCAACATGCTCTCCACTGCAGCCCCCCCCCCCCCCCCCACTCCCCGCAGTGAAAATATTTCCTACAAGATTGGCAACAAATCCCTCTACTCACTACCCTGTAACAGCTCCCACATTTCTCACTTACAGTCAGTTTCGAAAGAATAATTAAGTTTAAAGAATGTTTTAAATTTGTCAAGGATGCAAGATTGGCTGTGTGTAAACAAAAAATGACACAAAAGTCTTATGTGTGATGGTTGTTGTTTTTGTACTGATTTAGAGATACAATGACAGAAGAATGAATTTGTAATTAATTTGCTTTTAGAGAATTTAGTTATCAGGCATGTTTGGTCAGGTTTTTAAATGTTTTTAACTTAGAAAATTTAGGCCTAGATTGCGTCTATCTAACTAGTAAACAATACAAAATGTGTTAGTTAAATACGATTTAGAAATGTTAGCCTTTTTTGAAGGTATTTGTCGGTAGTGAAGTGTGGAGAATAAGCAGTTTAGACACAAAGACAACAGAAGCTTTTAAAATGTGGTGTTACAGAAGAATGCTGAAGATTATATGGATAGGCCGTGTAACTAATTAGGAGGCACTGAACTGTGCACAGAAAAGAAATTTATGGCACAACTTATTTAAAAGATTGGTCAGTTGGTGGGACATATCCTGAGGCATGAAGGAATAGCCAATTTGGCAATGCAGGAAAGTGTGGGGGGTAAACGTTGTAGAGGAAGACCAAGGGATGAATACAGTATGCAAGTTGAAACTGACGCAGACAGTAGTTGTTAAGCAGATATGAAGACATTTT
Source organism: Schistocerca gregaria (assembly GCF_023897955.1). Classification (NCBI taxonomy): domain Eukaryota; kingdom Metazoa; phylum Arthropoda; class Insecta; order Orthoptera; family Acrididae; genus Schistocerca; species Schistocerca gregaria. The sequence goes on along the minus strand of NC_064925.1, from coordinate 524,225,304 downwards.
CACATGATAAACTAGCATGGAGAACTGTATCAAACCAGTCATCAGAGTGCAGACCACAACAACAACATCCTTATAAACTGTTACCCGTAGGTATTTGTATCGGTTGGCTGCCTTCAATCACAACTCAACAATACTGCAATCATGTCTGCATTTTGTGAAGAGTATAGTTTTAGATTTCTGAACATTTAAAATTAAGTTGCCAATTTATGAACCACTTGGAAATCTTATCAACCTCTGACTGGATATTTCACATCTTTTTTTCAGATAGTATGTTAAAACAACAGCTGATTCCTCAAACTGGGGTGCTATCAAGCACGGGGTCCCACAGGGTTCGGTCTTAGGTCCTTTACTGTTCTTGATATACATTAATGACTTACCATTCCACATTGATGAAGATGCAAAGTTAGTTCTTTTTGCTGATGATACAAGTATAGTAATAACATCCAAAAACCAAGAACTAAGTGATGTAATTGTAAATGATGTTTTTCACAAAATTATTAAGTGGTTCTCAGCAAACGGACTCTCTTTAAATTTTGATAAAACACAGTATTTACAGTTCCGTACAGTAAATGGCACAACTCCAGTAATAAATATAGAATTTGAACAGAAGTCTGTAGCTAAGGTAGAATTCTCAAAATTTTTAGGTGTGTCCATTGATGAGAGGTTAAACTGGAAGCAACACATTGATGGTCTGCTGAAACGTCTGAGTTCAGCTACGTATGCTATTACGGTTATTGCAAATTTTGGTGATAAGAATCTCAGTAAATTAGCTTACTATGCCTACTTTCATTCACTGCTTTCGTATGGCATCATATTCTGGGGTAATTCATCGTTGAGTAGAAAAGTATTCATTGCACAAAAACGTGTAATGAGAATAATTGCTGGAGCCCACCCACGGTCATCCTGCAGACATCTATTTAAGGATCTAGGGATCCTCACAGTAACTTCACAGTATATATATTCCCTTATGAAATTTGTTGATAATAATCCAACCCAATTCAAAAGTAATAGCAGTGTGCATACCTATAACACCAGGAGAAAGGATGATCTTCACTATGCAGGGTTAAATCTGACTTTGGCACAGAAAGGGGTAAATTATGCTGCCACAAAAGTCTTTGGGCACCTACCAAACAGCATCAAAAGCCTGACAGATAGCCAACTAACATTTAAAAATAAATTAAAAGAATTTCTAGATGACAACTCCTTCTACTCATTGGCTGAATTTTTAGATATAAATTAAGTAAAAAAAAAAAAACCTTAATCATTAGTGTCATGCAATATTTTGTGTAATGTAATTTCTCGTACAGACATCTTTTATTAACCTGACACGTTCCACATCATTACGAAGTGTCGTATTCATGATCTATAGAACAAGTATTAATCTAATCTAATCTAATCTAATCTGTCATTTTAGATAATTGAATCATCTGCAAAATGTCTGAAGTTACCATTAATATTGTCTGGCAAGTCATTTATATACAATGTGAACAATAAGGTCCTACAAACTTCTCTGGGGCACTACTAAAGTTACTTCTATACCTACAACTCTCCAGCGAGACAACATACTGCATCCTCACTACTAAGAAATCCACAATCTAGTCATTAATTTTGTTTGATATCCCACATAATTATCATTTGTATGGCAAAAGGTCAAATGCTTTCTGGAAGTCAAGAAACACTTCATCCATCTGATTCCTTTAATCTATGGCCTTCAGTAGGTTGTCTGATAAGAGATGAGTTTTCATGACCCAAGGTTTCAGAATCAATCTTGGTTGGCATGGAGGAGGCCACTCTGTTTGATATATCTCAGTATGTTTGATCTCACAATATGTTATGATATCCTAAAACAGAATGACAATGAAACAGGATAGTAGTTTGTTTCACAAGGTGTACAGTTTGGAAACCATTAAGTAAAAGTGTGCGGTTATTCAACCTGGTATCTACAGAGCAATTCAGAGAAAGCTCAAGAAATGTTAATTGGGGAGATGTATATAATGAGCCAAATGCTAATGATAAATGCAACATGTTTCTTGATACAGTTATATCCCTTTTTGAAAATTGTTTCCCAAAGAAAATTACTCAATTTAACATTACACATTTTTCGAAGAAACCTTGGATTACAACAGGTATTAAAGTGTCTTCAGAAAGAAAAAGAAAACTGTATGAGACAGCAAGAACTAGCAATGACCCAGAAGTAGTTTTACACTATAAAAATTATTGTAATATACTGAGAAAAGTTGTAAAGAAATCAAGAATTATATGTATGTCAGAGAAGAAATTAACAGCTCTGGCAGTAAAATCAAATCAATATAGAATGTTGTTAGAAGGGAGACAGGAAAAGTAACCACTGGGGTAGGTAGTATTACTATTAATGAGAATGAGACTATCCTAACCAACAGTACACAAGTTACTAATGTATTTAATAACCATTTCTTAACTATATGAGAAACAATTGGTGAGAAAAGTTCAAAAGAAAAAGCCAGGCAGTACATGGAAGAGTCTTCTTTGAAAAAAATTAGTCTGATTAAGTTTCACCTAACAACCTCTTGTGAAATAAATAAAATTATTAAATCTTTGAAAAATAAATGTTTTGTTGGAGTAGATGACATCTCTAATAAGATATTAAAACAATGTGGAGCAATTATAGCTGATGTTCTGAGTCACATATGTAATGCATTACTAACTCAAGGTATTTTCCCAGACAGGTTAAAATGTGCAATTGTCAGGCCTCTCTACAAAAAGGGAGACACCACAGATGTCAATAATTATCAGCCAGTATCCTTGCTTACAGTATTTTCAAAAATCTCCAAGAAAGTAGTGTACTCAAGAGTGGTTAGCCATCTCAACAGTAATGGGATACTTAGTAAATCACAGTGCAGATTTCAAAAATGCTGTTCCACTGATACAGCAATCTACAATTTCACTGTCCACATAATAGGGTATTTAAATAGTAAAACTTCACCAGTAGGAATATTCTGTGACTTGTTCAAAGCATTTGATTGTGTGAATCATGACGTTATGTTACAGAAATTACAATTCTATGGTATCAATGGAATATCATATGACTGGTTTAAGTCATACCTAAAGAACCAGGAGCAAAAAGTTTACTTATATGGGTCAAGTAATTTAAATAAGTTTGCCACTTCATCTAAATGGGGTGAAATTACATTAGGAGTTCCACAGGGTTCAACCATTGGTCCCATTTTGTTCTTGATATACACTCCTGGAAATGGAAAAAAGAACACATTGACACCGGTGTGTCAGACCCACCGTACTTGCTCCGGACACTGCGAGAGGGCTGTACAAGCAATGATCACACACACGGCACAGCGGACGCACCAGGAACCGCGGTGTTGGCCGTCGAATGGCGCTAGCTGCGCAGCATTTGTGCACTGCCGCCGTCAGTGTCAGCCAGTTTGCCGTGGCATACGGAGCTCCATCGCAGTCTTTAACACTGGTAGCATGCCGCGACAGCGTGGACGTGAACCGTATGTGCAGTTGACGGACTTTGAGCGAGGGCGTATAGTGGGCATGCGGAAGGCCGGGTGGACGTACCGCCGAATTGTTCAACACGTGGGGCGTGATGTCTCCACAGTACATCGATGTTGTCGCCAGTGGTCGGCGGAAGGTGCACATGCCCGTCGACCAGGGGACCGGACCGCAGCGACACACGGATGCACGCCAAGACCGTAGGATCCTACGCAGTGCCGTAGGGGACCGCACCGCCACTTCCCAGCAAATTAGGGACACTGTTGCTGCTGGGGTATCGGCGAGGACCATTCGCAACCGTCTCCTTGAAGCTGGGCTACAGTCCCGCACACCGTTAGGCCGTCTTCCACTCACGCCCCAACATTGTGCAGCCTGCCTCCAGTGGTGTCGCGACAGGCGTGAATGGAGGGACGAATGGAGACGTGTCGTCTTCAGCGATGAGAGTCGCTTCTGCCTTGGTGCCAATGATGGTCGTATGCGTGTTTGGCGCCGTGCAGGTGAGCGCCACAATCAGGACTGCATACGACCGAAGCACACAGGGCCAACACCCGGCATCATGGTGTGGGGAGCGATCTCCTACACTGGCCGTACACCTCTGGTGATCGTCGAGGGGACACTGAATAGTGCACGGTACATCCAAACCGTCATCGAACCCATCGTTCTACCATTCCTAGACCGGCAAGGGAACTTGCTGTTCCAACAGGACAATGCACGTCCGCATGTATCCCGTGCCACCCAACGTGCTCTAGAAGGTGTAAGTCAACTACCCTGGCCAGCAAGATCTCCGGATCTGTCCCCCATTGAGCATGTTTGGGACTGGATGAAGCGTCGTCTCACGCGGTCTGCACGTCCAGCACGAACGCTGGTCCAACTGAGGCGCCAGGTGGAAATGGCATGGCAAGCCGTTCCACAGGACTACATCCAGCATCTCTACGATCGTCTCCATGGGAGAATAGCAGCCAGCATTGCTGCGAAAGGTGGATATACACTGTACTAGTGCCGACATTGTGCATGCTCTGTTGCCTGTGTCTATGTGCCTGTGGTTCTGTCAGTGTGATCATGTGATGTATCTGACCCCAGGAATGTGTCAATAAAGTTTCCCCTTCCTGGGACAATGAATTCACGGTGTTCTTATTTCAATAGAGTGACTGTTTACCATGGAGGTTCCCTCCCAATTGAATTGTTCTACTAGGTATATATCTGTCCAGTGCTTGGCCAACTATTCTTTTCAACGTGAGCCAAAGAGTTCCCCTACATGCTCGTGCCCTGTGCTGAAAGTTTTGAGTTCCTCATTGAGATATGGCACTACTGACTTTTTTATATCGTTTACTGAACATATATATATCTTTCTGCTTGTTTAGGTTGTCCTTCTCACTTTGGTGATCATTGTTGCCACAACTGCGCCATGGTTACTGATACCAGTTTTTATGTAGACATCCTCAAAGACGTCAGGTCTATTTGTCGCCATTAGATCCAATATATTTACATCATGAGTGGGGTTCATAACTATCTTGTTGGATGATTAAAGTCTCAACAATGATTACAGTATGATTGGGGAACTTAGACACAGCTGAACTGAGATTTTCCCTAAAGTTTTCGGTTACATCAGGATATGAATCTGTTGGGTGACAGAAGGACTCAATTATCATTTTATGCCCACCCCTGATACTGAGTTTTACCCAAACAATCTCAGATGCACCTTGAGTTTCTGTCTGGGTGGATTTGAGTTTCTTGCTTACTGTGACAAATACATCACCTCCATTTCCCATTTGCCTATCCTTCAGATATACATTTAAATTTCCCCAGAAATCTCACTGCTATCAATTTCAGGTTTCAGCAAGCTTATGTGAGCTTCATTGCTTTTCATGAGTACTTCAAATTCTGACATTTTGTTGCGAGTGCTTTGGCAGATTACATTAGAATTTTAATACTCTCACTTGTGGGAGGCATTTCGTTTCTTACACTGATACTTCTGGGTTTCCTACAGTTATTGTTATCTGGATTGGATGAGGAGTCACCTAATCTAAGAAAAATCCTTGCGTGCACCCCACACACAGTCAGCTACCCAAGTAGCAGCCTCAGATATGTAGTGTATATCTGACCAGCTTAGGAGGACCCTACAATTATCAACTCTATGGCACAAGTCCAGGAAGTTTCAGTCTAGCTTGTCACAGAACCTCCGAAGTCTTTGGTTCAGTCTTTCCACTCGACTCAGAACCAAAGGGCCACAATCATTTCTGGGGATAATGTTGTAAATTGTGAGTTTTGTTGAAACTCCATGCGCAAGGCTGCTCATCTCGACCTTCTCTGCCAGTCACTGGAATGAGCCAAGAATGACCTCGGAGCCCAGACAACAGGCATCATTTGTTCCAATGTGCACACAAATCTGCAGTTGATTGCACCCTGTTTCCTCAAAGGCTACTGGAATAGCTTCTTCAACATGCTGAATGAGGCCCCCAGGCATACACACTTTGTGCACCTGGTGTCCTTTCCTACCCCTTGCTGCCATTTCCCTAAGGGTACCATCATTCACCGTACATTTGAACTGCCAACAATTAATAGACCCCTACCCTTTTACATTTGCCTCCTCCTGACACTGGACAAAACAGGTTTCCCCAAAACAGGTGAAGTGAGTCCCACTGGCTCAGTTTCTGTCAAAGACAGCACCTCAGACTTGTTGGTTTGGGGATCAGTACAACACCCTGAGTCCTTCTTCGTCCCCATCCACTCTTTGCAGGATGCCTAGATCTGCCACTGAAATGCCACTTGCAGTCAAGCAGATGTACAATGACAAATCCAGTACTTTCTGCAAAGGAGACAGGATCCACAAGAAAGGATAGTACTTGAGGTACCTCTGGTACAGCTAACACAATTACACGACACTTGGGAGGTCTTCCAACACACCAGCAGCATCTGCCAACCATTTGACAGTAGCCAGGGTGATTTCCAGCTGCTTATGAACATCAGTCATCTCATGCCATGTTCAAGAACAGCATTCACAATGGGGCTGCAATTTGGCTGGTGCGATGTCTTATAAGGCAGTGAACAAAGAACTTTAAATTAAGCTCACTGGTTATCTTTTATTCTGAAACTTCCTGGCAGATTAAAACTGTGTGCCCGACCGAGACTCAAACTCGGGACCGAGTTCGAGTCTCGGTCGGGCACACAGTTTTAATCTGCCAGGAAGTTTCATATCAGTGCACACTCTGCTGCAGAGTGAAAATCTCATTCTGGAAACATCCCCCAGGCTGTGGCTAAGCCATGTCTCCGCTATATCCTTTCTTTCAGGAGTGCTAGTTCTGCAAGGTTCGCAGGAGAGCTTCTGTAAAGTTTGGAAGGTAGGAGACGAGATACTGGCAGAAGTAAAGCTGTGAGTACCGAGCGTGAGTCGTGCTTCGGTAGCTCAGATGGTAGAGCACTTGCCCGCGAAAGGCAAAGGTCCCGAGTTCGAGTCTCGGTCGGGCACACAGTTTTAATCTGCCAGGAAGTTTCATATCAGCGCACACTCCCTGCAGAGTGAAAATCTCATTCTGGATCTTTTATTCTGTTGAGCTAAAACGTTCTCTATAAGAATTGAAGCAAATATACCAAACAAGATTTCTATTAATGCAACACAAAAACCTGTGGTGAAAACTATCAGTGTCATAAAAATTTTGATATTAATTATAGTTATTTGCAAACTCGAAAACAGAGTTAATTTATGATAAATGCAGATAATACAAAGGGCTACTCCTCTTTAGGGAAAAACTAGATGTAACACAATATGTTAGTTAGAAAATCTGCTACAGTAATTAAATCATAATCTCTGATTTGCTACAAATTGCTTGTAGTTTATGCAAAGGACAATGTTAGCTTGCAAAAATTCTCAAAAACACATATTTACTTGTGTCAATATACAATAAAATTTAGGTGTGATGCATTCTTTGGGAGAACTGTGAACCACAATCGCTGATTTGCTATGAAATAAATTACATATCCAAAACTCTCAGACCGATGACTTACAATAATATAATTTTGTAAAAATCCAAAAAGTCTCAAGATAACCTGCTTTTCACATAACTGTACAATGAAATGAGAGAACAATTATTTTGAATGAGGATATGCCTACTGTTCTCAAAAATTTTAAAAGAGCACAGTTAAGTTTAAGCCTACAGTTAATGATAACAGTATGAGTTTATCACGCACTCAAGACTGTTTGATATTTTACAATACATCACAGTACAAATGGGTACTGATACAATCAATGGACGATATGCAAAAACAATGTGAACAGTAAAATATGCAAATATAGATCCTGTAAATGCAGTCTTACTAAAAAGGAAAATTACTAAGTTAATATTGCATAGATTTTTCACTTAACTGATTCTGTAACACTTCTCCACTGGCATGCCAAAGACAAACACTGCCGCTTGAGTTCATCTCAACCAAAATTACTAAAATCTGCAGCACCAACAAAGCACATCTTCTGCCTGTTGCAGCTAAGAATTGATTTATGAGTGCACCAAGCACATTCACAGTGCTACGGCCTGGACAACTGGCCAACTTACAGATGGAAATACCCACATTTCAGTGGCACCACTGACTTGACACACAATGTTTTACCATTATCATCCACTGATATGAAACAGATGAATGGGGAACTGTGCTAAAATAATGATTATAAAGTGTGTGATCTTACTCTGTTCCGAATGATAAAACAGATACTCTAAAGCAGTGGTAGCTAACCCAGTCCCTACTACCCACTAATGGGCATCCTAGCTTTCATGTTGGTTACTATGGGTTAAAAAAAATTTACATTACTTTGTCATAAAATTTTGAAACAAAGTATTTGGTAAGTAACTGTTATATGCTGTAACCTGATGTAACTCTTCATTATAAATGTTATAAAGTAAAGTTAATTCCCTACTTTATAAACAGTCCTGTCACATTAATGTGACCACCACCTATGTTTGACATCAACATGCAATAATCATTCAAAGACAGCAGATGGCAGAACTAGCAGTGGAAGGTATATAAAGGGTGTCATGTGCGAGGCAGATGCAGAGCATATGGGTGAACAGACTTGCAACTGCTGAGTAGCTGATCACCCAGATGAACAAAGGGGCTACCAACAGTGTCTCCTCCATGTCCGTTTAGAGAATGTTGTTCCATATGAGCCTCTACAGCAGGTGCCTATTTCACGAATCGATGTGACCACTGTTCAGTGGTAATGAAGGCTGGAATTTGCATGCCAATACCACAAATGGGTGTCCACAGAGAAGCAACAGGTGAATTTTTCTGATGAATTACATTTTATGTTCCATTGAAATGAAACATCTGAAAGCAAGCACCCTGCAACAATCACTGGATGGGTCCAGGCCAGAGCAAGGAGTGTTATGGTCTGGAGTATGTTTTTGTGGCATTCAATGTGTGATCGTAATGTCATGCAGCTCACAGTGTGTATGTGTGGTTTGAAGAGCACCAGAATGAGTTTATCATACACCTCTGACCACCAAACACCTCAGATTTAAACCAAATCGAGAATTTGTGGGACCACCTCAATTGGGATCTTCGCACCATGAGTTCTCAACAGAGAAATGTAGTGCAGCTGGCCATGGCACTGGAGTCGGGATGGTTCCACATCCCTGTTGAACCTTAAAGAACCTCACTCTCTCTCTTCCTGCACTGCAAAAGGTTTTTTCTCAGACTTTTGGCAGATAGTCACATTAATGTGACTGGACATTGTATATCACCATTACTGTGGAACCAGTGGGCAGTTAGAAAATTTTTCTACTAACAGACATTATAAAATGGTTGGCAGGCAGCAAAGGTTGACACCCTTGCTACAAACTCTTTTCAAGTTGAAACTTAGACAGAATGATGAAAACTGATTTATTTGTACACAGAAATACCAGAAACATACAATACCACTGAAGATTCATTGAAAACATGTGTTAAATATGGTAACAACTTGTAATATGAAAACCACAATATATGTATTGTTTCTTTGTGATCTACAACTGATCTATGATTGTGTCCAAATGAGTAACACATAAAGTGATAATTTAAATGCAGGAAAAAATGTTAATTCATAGAAAACTGCTTCTTTTAAGTCAACATATTGTGAGCATTCTACAGCTGATGCCACTTCTTGCTTCCCACATTCCACAGTCCCTGATCATGCCAATCTCCTCCTTGTAGTCCTCATGCTTGCGTTGTGTCCCATTCATCTCAACCCTAGCTCTTCTAGGTTGCCCACACTTCCGTCTTTCTGCTGGGGCACAAGGCCACACTTTCTTTGGCTACTGGCTACTGTCCATTCTTTCAAGATGTCCAGTCATTTTAGACATTCCACCTCTATAGAGTCTATTACTGATTTATCAACACTCATAGCCACTCTTATGTTAGTATCTGGCGCATAGTCCAGCTTGGAAATGCCACAACTTTGCCTCTAAAAGTCAATATCTAGTGCAAGCAACTTGTTTCTCTGGAGATTATTTATTACCGATGTTTATGCTCTGTTCATAGTGATGTTTTCAACAACTGAACAATACATCACTTTTAGGTACATAGTTAATATGTCCACTAAAAAGTTTATTCCAGTCGCAACTGATATCACATTAACACGGCTGGTACATTTATATAGTTGTGAAACCTGTACAACTTCAGCAAGAACTGAAGACGCAACTTGTGCCTTCGAGAGGAAGATAACTCAAAAGATCTATGGATCTATCTACAATACCATTAAAGGTAAATGGGAACAAAAAATGAATGAAGACCTATATCAGTAGTTTGAAATCCTACACACTGACCGAATATTAGAGCACAAGAGGCTACAGTGGTTTCATCCATCAAACTGTTAGATCACTCCTATACCAAGTCCTTGAATCTCAACCTGCTGGAAAATGCCCAAGGGGACGGAAGGATTGAGTACTAACAAGTGGAACCAAAGGCAGTGGAAGATGAAGCCAGAGTCCAGCAATGATGGACTACCATCTGTAGTAGGTAATTCCTCTGTTGCAACAGACTGACCTCCTTTTTTTTGTGCTTTTTATGATGTGTTCTTTTATTATTTTTGATAGTGTGCTGCTTTCTTTTTCTTTTTGAAGTGTGGTTATTTCTTTTGTTTTTCATCTGTAGGCCTTAAAGGTGCATTAATGCCATAAATGATAATGATGGTGATGAATGAAAAATACAAAGTGCAATAAAAAGCAAATGATACTGCTTCATTACTAAGGTACTATCTGCCTGTGTAATAGTAAAACTGGATTTTAATCTTGAACTGTATGCTTAGGCTGTGACAACTTTCACTGAAACAGATCATCTCACTGGCTTTAAATGAATGATTTACTACATAAGTATTCTTGAATTCTTCAAGGAAAAAGTACAGCACTAAAACAAATTTCCCTGAAAAACGCCATTCTCTCACAAATATTGACCAAAAAATACACAATTCATTTAAAATCTGAAAAACAATGCAGCGACGGAAGCTTTCTATATAATAGCGAGATAACCACAAAACCCCCAATTGTATATCTGCTGTAGGCTGTTATACCACCAGATAGTTGTTATAACCTTTAATCACAATAATTGCGTGGATTTTCACACTCTCTCTTAGAAACAATAGCTGATCACATGATTACAACTCAGTCTCTCGTATTCGACTGCTGTGCCGTGACATGCGGCCGGTGCCGTTCGTAGCTAGGTGGCGCTCCCGCGCTCATCTGATTTGCGGAGCGCCTCTATCGCCGTTTGTGCGTACTGTCGTGGTGGCACTGTTAAATGTCGTGGCACTATCACAACACTTTTCCCCCCTTGAAAAAAATAAACACTCACTTCCTTGGAGACATGGACAGCGCAGAGACATCCATGGCCTCTTGTGAGGCCCCGAGGAGATCCCGCGCAGAGACACGGGAGTATGGTCGAAAATGTCCAGGACGGAAGCTCGTGCGAGGAACGTGCCTCCTGGATGAGATGATGGGTGAAAACTCCGGAGCAGCATCCATAGGTGTCATTGACCTGGGAGTGTGCTCCAGCGAGATGGGTCCCGGAGAAGGCGGCGTCGCGACTGGGGCCGGTTCCGGAGTACTTGGAAGCGGCAGCGACGGCGGCTGCATCAACACGGACGGTAGATCGGCAGCAGCGACAGGACTGGCGTCTCGAGCTGGTGGAGGCGAAGGATGGGGCGGTGGCACAAGCGTGGCCACCACTCGTGGGCGCATCTGGTCGTAATGGCGAACAACCGTGCCGTCGCCCGTACGGATTTCACAAAGCCGGCGGCCACGAAGAGCCTTGAGCACCCCTGGAATCCATTTAGGGCGAGATCCATACCCTCGTGCCCACACGTCGGCGCCCACCGAGTATTTTCCCGCACTAGGGGACACAGTACAAGGCCTGACAGGGTGAAGCAGGTGCAGTAGAGTGCGCGGTTGGCGGCCATGCAAGAGTTCAGCAGGGCTGCGATCACCCAGAGGCGTGAAGCGATAAGAACTCAGAAATTGCAGCAGGGCGTCATCTGTGGAAAAATCACTAAGGAATTTTTTCATCTAGCATTTGAAAGTGCGGACAAGGCGCTCGACCTCCCCATTCGATTGCGGATGGAAGGGAGGTGCGGTAACATGATGAATCCCTTGTCCAGTACAAAAATCACGGAAGGCCTGCGAAGAGAACTGAGGGCCATTGTCCGTGACGATCGTGGATGGAAGACCTTCTAGCGCAAAGATTTTGGACAAAGCCAGCGTCGTCGCCGCAGTGGTGGGCGACGGACATCTAACAACAAATGGAAACTTCGAGAAGGCGTCAATCAACAGTAGCCAATAAGTACCGAGGAAGGGGCCAGCAAAGTCGGTGCACCCGTTCCCATGGCTGAGCTGGATCAGGCCACGGAGAGGGCATTGTACGAGGTGCCGCCAGTTGTTGAGCACACTGGCCACATGCAGCAACCATATGGGCGATGTCCGAATCAATGCCGGGCCAATAAACGTGCCTGCGGGCCAGGGACTTAGTCCGAGAAATACCCCAATGGCCTCCGTGCAACAGTTTGAGAACATCTTTGCGAAGAGAGGCTGGCACCACGACCCGTGGAGATGCGCCATCCGTGGCCAGAAGAACAACACCATCACGAACAGACAGACGAAGGCGCAAGGCATGGTAGTTGCGAAGGGGATCCGATGCCCGGCCCCCGGTCCTGTCTGGCCAACCTCGTTGAACAAAACCGATCACCCAACGCAGGACCGGGTCCCGCGCAGTAGCTGACGCGACCTGCGAACCTGTAAGTGGAAAGCCCTTGACTGCACGACGTTCTTCCTCATCAATGTGGAAACAGAGGAGTTCATCGCGATCGAAAACAGGGTCGGGGCCCATCGGCAATCGCGACAATGCATCCGCGTTTGCGTGCTGGGCCGTGGGGCGATAGTGAATCTCATAATGAAAACGAGACAAGTATAAGGCCCAACGTTGCAGGCGGTGAGCTGCCTTATCCGGAAGTGACGCCGAGGGGCTGAACAGAGAGACCAGCGGTTTGTGGTCGGTGATGAGGTGAAACTTAGAACCATACAAAAAAACGCTGAACTTTTTTAGAGCATAAATGATAGCGAGCGCCTCCTTTTCGATTTGAGAGTAACGCCGTTGCGCCTCGTTGAGGGTCTTGGAAGCATAGGCAATGGGTCGTTCCGACCCATCCTCATACCGATGGGCGAGAACAGCCCCTAGGCCATACTGTGACGCGTCAGTCGCCAGAACCAAGTGCTGACCCGGACGGAATGTGGCAAGACAAGGCGCCGACTGCAAATGAGCCTTCAGGCGGACAAAAGCCTGCTCACACCCGTCGGACCAACAGAAGGGGACGTTTTTGCGTAACAGCTGATGCAGAGGATAAGCTACCGCTGCTGCGGATGGAATGAATTTGTGATAATAAGCAATCTTGCCTAGAAACGCCTGAAGTTCTTTGACCGTAGACGGCCGGGGTAGAGCGTTAATGGCCGCAACGTGCTCACGGAGAGGGCGTATGCCCTCACGGGACAACTGGAAACCAAGATACTCAATGGAGGGTTGGAAGAACTGTGACTTGTCCAGATTGCACCTCGACCCAGCCGAATGCAAAACCCGAAACAGTGAACGTAAATTACGAAGGTGCTCCGCAGTGGAGGCTCCCGTGACAACAATGTCATCCAGATAGTTTATGCAGCCGGGAACGGAAGCCGTGAGCTGTTCCAAAAACCGCTGAAAAATGGCCGGTGCGCTAGCGACGCCAAATGGTAATCGCTGGTACTGATACAACCCACAAGGAGTGTTGATAACGAGAAATTCCTTGGAAGGAGCGTCCAACGGCAACTGATGGTACGCCTCCGATAAGTCAAGTTTGGAAAAGAACTGGCCCCCAGCGAGCTTGGTAAACAACTCCTCAGGACGAGGAAGAGGATAAGTGTCAATGACGCTCTGAGCATTGACAGTGGCTTTAAAGTCACCACACAATCGCAGACTCCTGTTTGGTTTAGAAACCACCACGATCGGCAATGCCCATTCGCTGGAGGTAACCGGAAGGAGAATCCCTGAAGCTGTTAACTTGTCTAGCTCAGCCTTGACAGGTGCACGCAACGCCACTGGAATAGGGCGTGCCCGGAAAAACTTAGGGCGAGCCGTAGGTTTAAGAGTAATGTGGGCTGCAAAATCCTTGGCACAACCCAGACCAGCAGAGAACACGGACGAAAATTCACAACACAATTCATCAAGCTGTTGATACGGAATGTCCTCAGATATGAGGTGCACATCATCATCAATGGAGAACACAAACAACTGGAAAGCATCATAACCGAACAGGTTTTCAGTGCCCGCATGATCCACCACATAAAACGTGAGGGGCCGAACAACAGACTTGTAGGCAGTGGAAGCATCAAACTGGCCCATGATAGGAATTTTCTGCTGATTATAAGTCCTCAGATTGCGCGTAACTGGAGACAAAGGAGGGGAGCCCAACGCCAAATACGTGCGAGAATTAATGAGAGTTACTGCAGAGCCAGTGTCCACTTGCATGCGGATGTCTTTATTCAGAACACGAACAGTAACAAACAACTTATTTGTTTGAGAAAGCACACAGTGAACATCCATGTCCGACGCCTCGTCCTCGTCGACAGGAACTTTATGGGACTGACACACAGAAGCAATGTGGCCTTTTTTCCTACATGAATTACACGTGGCCCAACGTTTTGGACACGCTGCCCTGTCGTGCTGTACGAAACAACGGGGGCAAGAAGGAAGCGCGGAACGAACCGGCTTCTGTGGTTGCTGGTTTCGCTGCGAGCGTTGCGGCCCAACGCGACGTTGTTTACGCGAGTGAACCGCCGCCACATCTTCGTTCTCCTGTGCAACAGGCAAATTGTCCTTGTCGAGAGTTGACTGTACAGCGCCTACATCACACCACGCGTCTATTTGCGCGCCAGCAGTGTGAGACACTTCAAAGGATTGAGCGATGCTTAGAACTTCCGACAACGACGGGTTTGGCAGTTGTAGGGCACGTTGCCGAACTTCTTTATCAGGAGCAAGCCGTAGAATAGCATCCCTAACCATTGAATCCGCATAAGACTCGTGATGAGTGTCCGTGACAAACTGACATTTCCTACTCAGGCCATGTAGTTCTGCCGCCCAAGCCCGGTAAGATTGATGGGGCTGTTTACGACACCGGTAGAACGCCACGCGGGCGGCAACGACGTGGGTGTTTGTTCGATAATAGGCAGACAATAAGTCACACATTTCTTGGAAGGACAGGGAGGCTGGTTCCCGCAGAGGGGCTAACTGAGATAGCAGCTGATAGACCCGAGGGGAAATCCAAGATAGAAATAACGACTTACACATAGGAGCGTCGACAACGCCGAAAGCCAAGAAGTGTTGCCGCAAACGCTTCTCATAATTCTCCCAGTCTTCAGCGGCCTCGTCGTAAGGAGGGAATGGAGGCGGAGAAGAGGAAGACAGACGATGAGTAAGCGACGTTGACAACGCCTGAATCGCTGCCGTCAGCTGTGTTTGTTGTTCAATGAGCGCTTGCATAAGCTGTCCATGTCTGCCCCGTCACGAACACGCAAATCCACAACGCGGTGAAAATATCCCGACCTCGTCGCCAAAAAGTGTTATAACCTTTAATCACAATAATTGCGTGGATTTTCACACTCTCTCTTAGAAACAATAGCTGATCACATGATTACAACTCAGTCTCTCGTATTCGACTGCTGTGCCGTGACATGCGGCCGGTGCCGTTCGTAGCTAGGTGGCGCTCCCGCGCTCATCTGATTTGCGGAGCGCCTCTATCGCCGTTTGTGCGTACTGTCGTGGCGGCACTGTTAAATGTCGTGGCACTATCACAACAATAGTATAATAGAATTATTTAACATAAATAAATATGCCATTATACAAAAGCCTCCCATCTATCACCATCTAATGTAGAGCCAGTACATATCCCCAAGTCAAGAAAGTTATTAATCATTGTCCAGTGTGGGTTCAGGAGACATTACTCAACACTCGACAACCTAAGTCATAGTTTATTATGTACTCAGGTGTCTTCCCTGTACAGATGAAAAGAACAACATTATGAAATATTTGTGTGCTACGTGGCAGCCCTTCTTTGATTTTCAATAGGGAGGACAACTGGATAAAAAGTTCTCAGTTAACTTGCCACTTTAAATTCAGATAAAATCGCAAGCTTTTGATGACTGCCTCAGTAACCATCATCAGGGGCTAACTATAACTGTTGTGAAACTGGCAAAGATCCGACTTCTATTCCCAGAGATAGGATATATTAGATCATGATAACATTACAGAGAGTGCACATGCAGACATGGCACCCTACGCATCCACAGATAATGTTTTAGCTAACTGTCCAGTGTCACTTGCAGTGCTGCCAGTCATAACAACCGAGCGAGGTGGCGCAGTGGTTAGACACTGGACTCACATTCGGAAGGACAACGGTTCAATCCTGCATCCGGCCATCCTGATTTAGGTTTTCCGTGATTTCCCTAAATCACTCTAGGCAAATGCTGGGATGGTTTCTCTGAAATAGCACGGCCGCCTTCCTTCCCCACCCTTCCCTAATCCGATGATACCGATGACCACGCTGTCTGGTCTCCTTCCCCAAACCAACCAACCAACCAGTCATAACAGACAGCCATCCACTGTGATCTTTCATTAGCAAGTGCACAGTTCCATGTGTTGCTAAGCGTATGGTCAGTGACTCTATTGAAGTTGTTCTCACACACAGTTCAATTTCCACTGCTTCCCTAATCACAAAGTCCCAATTCGTAAACTGACATATGGCCAGGAGAATGGTGTGCTGACCCCATGCCCCTCCATATCCACATCGACATCCAGTGACGACTGTGAGCTGACGATGATATGGCGGCCAGTCGGTACTGTTGAGCCTTCGTGGCCTGTTTGGGTGGAGTTTAGTTTAGTTCCAGTAGTTCAAAGCGTGAACCAGAAATCTTGTATGATCAAATACAATCTCATGTTTATTTATTAGAGTGAGATCAGCCATTGCTGACTTTTCAGAATTTTTGTATTTTAGCTGTCGTTCAACACAGCAATCGACAATAGTCTGTACAGACTATCCAACGCAACTGCTGTCATAGTCAAAAAGAGTACAAGGAGTATTTGTAAAGTAATTTCTGATCAGCCGTGAAATGGAAACCACTGTGGAACTCAAAAATGTTTTATTTGAAACAGTTAGCTACAAGTTCCAGCATCTTATCTACATAGTCACCACTCCAACTTAGACATTAGTTGTAGCATTGTACCAGCTTTCCAATACTCTCATCGTAGAAGGCAGCCACTAGTGCTTTCTGCTACTTCTCTATACTGGTCTACAGTTCATTGTCTGTGCCAAAACGTTCTCTTCATAACCAGTGGTTCATGTGAGTATAGATGAAATTTACAGGGCTGTATTGTGGGTGGTCAAACACTTCCCATAAAAAAATGCTGCAGGAGCATCTTCACTGCCCTGCAGAATGCAGCTTAGAATTGTCTCAGAGAAGGAAACACATGACAGTTCCTTGCCCGCATCTCGTGGTCGTGCGGTAGCGTTCTCACTTCCCTCGCCAGGGTTCCGGGGTTCGATTCCCGGCGGGGTCAGGGATTTTCTCTGCCTCGTGATGGCTGGGTGTTGTGTGATGTCCTTAGGTTAGTTAGGTTTAAGTAGTTCTAAGTTCTAGGGGACTGATGCCCTAAGATGTTAAGTCCCATAGTGCTCAGAGCCATTTGAACATGACAGTTATGTTATGTGCGCTGCATAGCTTCAGGTAATATTTCTCACCTGGCTGTCATACCTGGTGGGAGACACTATTTTTTAGGCATCTTTATGTACTCACCGTGCGTTCAGAACTAAAAGAGCAATGTCATATATTCGATGGGTGTACTAGAGATGCTGACCAACAAACACGTGCAAAGCTTCATCAGATTTTCACAGTGGTTTCCATTTTGCAAACAAACAGAAACTTACTTTCTGAATAGCCCATGCATTATAAATCCCTGGTACTCTGAGGCCAAGATTGACTTTATCAAGTTACAATTGGCTTTCCTACAACTCTGTCATGATGAGGAAGTCATACCAAAGTTCACAGTGGTCAAACACCACATATAAACTACTGCAGTGAACCAGATTTTATAGAAGACAAGCTATGCTACAGTTAAGGAGAGGATATGTCATACAAGATAGGAATTGGATGCAAACACTCATTTGTTATTTAGATGTCCCCAATTTCTGTCAGCAGATCACTCATCATGGACTGGGAATGGCTACCACTAATGTTGTTTAAATTGCAGCCTACTGACACTAAGTGCCTGTTTAGACTGTAACATATTAATAGTGAGTTACACAACTCTTCAAAAGCCAAGCTGTCAGAACACTTCAGTAAAAACAGTCTTTGGTAAATCAAACAATACAGACCTAGTTCATGATAAGAAGTAAAAATTCCATTATTGGTGTTTAAAGGCTATTTAACTAGTCTCCAGTTTTCAAAATTTTTTTCATTCTTAAACTTACATTGGACCAAGCTCGTGTCAATCTCATGTAGGTGCAGGTCCTGATACAGTAAAAATCTGCTTGACAGTATCTTTAGGTTCACAGAGATCCACAACCGTTAGAACAAGCTCATTATTCTGAAAGTGGTAACTTTCAGAGTACACAAAATGAACTACAGAAACTATCTTGTAAAAATGCAATATACTTAACATTTTCTAATGAATATTTGCATTCCCCTAAAATTAAAATAAATTTAAAGGTAATTCAATTGAAGTTGACAGCAAATAAAAATGTCAAAATAGTTTTTCTTGTTGTTGTTGTTGTTGTCTTCAGTCCTGAGACTGGTTTGATGCAGCTCTCCATGCTACTCTATGCTG
Organism: Schistocerca gregaria; assembly: GCF_023897955.1. Lineage (NCBI taxonomy): Eukaryota > Metazoa > Arthropoda > Insecta > Orthoptera > Acrididae > Schistocerca > Schistocerca gregaria. The sequence continues at coordinate 524,206,455 of NC_064925.1, read as the reverse complement.
TGCAAGCTGCTTCATCTCCCAGTACCTACTGCAACCTAAGTTTTTCTTATGAAATATCAAAACTGTAGATTTATGGTGTGTTTAAGGAGGCATTTACCACCAATGGTTTTTGAACACCAAGAACTTCTCCTTGTGTAATAAATTAATTTCATTGAACAGGAGCTGACAGAGACAATATTCACATTAAAAACATGTATTTCAGTACAAATTCTCAGCCTGAAAACAACACATCGGATGGCTCTTACCCCAGGGCTTTAAGTTCCTCCTTATTGTGTTTCATCTGTGATTGGATTTCTTCCCTGTGTTCATGGAGCAGTAAGGCCAGCTCTTCTTTAAAAAACTTTTTTGCACGGAGGGCATCTTGATATTTGGCTTCCATTTCCTTCTGAAATGTGAACAAAACACGATATTTAAAAAAAACTTAATCTTTACCAATTTCTCATTCTGAATGTCATATGAATACAAACTTACAAGTTCTGCTACTATGTTTGAGGTTTCACCACTGGGATTAAATATTAAGATTGTGTCTTTTAATTTATTTAGTTCTTCCTCAAGACTTTGGTTTTTCTGTTTTAATGTGGCCTTTTCTTTCTCCCATTCCTGTCTTGCAAGATCGTGACTGGTTCGCTAAAAATCACACCAATCAGGGCATTGCAAGAATTTTATAAATATTCCTTTTTTTTATTTAAAAGAATTGAAAATAAAGTAGTTACCTCAATTTTCAGTTCATCTTGGGTTTTTCTGTACATTTCCTTTAATTCTTGCAACTGAAAAGAAAATCAGTGTTGGTAACATTAGCGCCAACTTACAAAAAAAAAACAGATTACACAAAAGCAGTTTTTGTCACTGGCCAAGAGAGTAGCACAGTTCCAGTTATTTTTAAAGATCGTTATGTCTAGCACCAAATTTACTTATAAAAGGGATGATGGATTACAGAATGCTGTAAAATAATAACACACGAAAAGTATTCTACGTATACAGATTCTACGTATACAGATCTTCTATCTGGAGATACTGTGCTACATTTTTTTCTGGTCCCAATGAAATGACCATACTAAAATGCTGCAGTTCTCTGTAACCTGTACAGGATAAGACACAGAATGTATAGTACATTATGCCCAACAATGCATACCAGGAAGACATGATGCTAGCCCTTGCATTTCATATGTTGTTTTATGAGATACCCAACATTTCAGTTTGTTTAGAATCTAATAGCTTTGTAGACCAGTCCATGCATGTGATTTCTCTTGCATGTTCCTCATATCAAGCAGTGGCTTAGCCCTATGGTCAGATGAATTGCCATTTGGAAGTCAAAGATTCTTAAGATCATACTAGCAGAAGCGTAGATATCCACAGTACCACCCATGTCAGACAGGCCTGAATGGAGGAGTCAGTCAAAGGATGTCTCACAACGATCTGTCCAATGCTAGACCAAGTCCTATTATCCTCACTGGGGTGTAATTTTGAGCCACGGTGAAGGCAACCATCTAAGCAACAGCCCCTTACAGAAAACAAACAGGTCAGATGGCTTCAAACTGGCAGTACCAACCTCTGACAACCTTAGCTAGGGCACTATGAATTAAGATAGATCACTATTCACTACATAGGTCATCAGGTCCCGCATTCAATTCCCATTTGGGAACGTTTTGAAACAGTTCTTTTAGTGGTACCCACACAAACATCTCCACAGCTGTTTCTAAATGTTTAGAAGAGCACAACAGCAATTGTAGAAGAGGAGAAACAGAATGATCAGCTATTGCAGAGCATGCTTTCCAGCCAGGTAACCAACATATTTCGAGGAGACACAAGTACTAGCGGCCACAAGCGGATATTACGAAAGGCTCTACAGGGAGGTAACTAAAATCGCCAAACACCCTAATAATTTCAAGCGAGAGGAGGAGGGCATGAAATTAAATGCTATATGGATGCTGATGTTGAAGAAGATGTGTACCACCCGTCCACTACTGGGTGATGGCAATGGCGATCGACGGCAGCGGACAGTGGCTAATCGCACTGACGTTTTCAAAACACGTGACGTCACAGGAGCGCGCGAACACAGAATTTAGCGGCAGTCCGTAGCGAGCCAGTGGGTGTGATGGACCTTCCATCGAGCTACATACTCCCTTGAAGATGTCCTCTGCAGACGGGGATGAAATGTTGGGAATTGATGCAGAATTCATCAACCGACCACAGCATAACAGCCCGGATAATTATAATGGACATGACATTTCTGGCCATGAAAGCCTACCTTTTAGTATCATGCTGCCTCTATAGCCATTCATAATTGCAAAAGCATTGCCAGTGCAAGATTCTGTGCATGAACTGACCTCTCAATTATATCCCATAAATGTTCTGAGGGAGTCTTTTCGGGTGATCTGGGTGGCCAAATCATTTACTTGTATTGTCCAGAGTGTTCTTCAAACCAATTGCTCACAATTGTGGCCTGGTGACATGGCACATTGTCATCCATAAAAATTTCACCATTGTATGGGAACAAAAAAAAAATCCATGAATGGCTGCAAATGGTCGCCTTGTAACCAAACATAACCATTTGCAGTCAATGATCAGTTTTTTTGGACCAGAAGACCCAGTGTGTTCCACGTAAATGCACCCCACATCATTATGGAGCCACCACCAGCTTGACAGTGCCTTGTTGGCAACTTGGATCCATGGTCATGGAGTCAATGGCACACTGAAACCCTACATCAGCTTTTATCAACTGAAATCAGGATTCATCTGATCAGGTCACAGTTTTCCCATTGTCTATGGTCCAACTGGTATGGTCACAATCCCAGGGGAGGCACTGCAGACGATGTTGTGCTGTTGGCAAAGACACTTGCATCGGTCATCTGCTACTATAGCCCGTTAATGCCAAATTTTGCTGCACTGGCCTAATAGATATGTTTACTGTATGTCCCACATCGATTTCTGAGGTAATCTCATGTAGTGTTGCTTGTTGTTAGCAAAAACAACTCTAGGCAAATGAAGCTGTCCTTGGTCATTAAGTGAAGGCCATCGACCATTGTGTTGCCTGTGGTGATAGGTAATGACTGAAATTTGGTGTTCTTGGCACACTCTTGATTCTGTGGATCTCAGAATACTGAATTGCCTAATGCTTTCCAAAATGGAATGTCCCATAGTGTGGCCATAATAACATCAGAAATCTTTTCACATGAATTACCTAAGTACAAATGACAGCTCTGCCAAGGCACTACCATTTTTTACCTTGCGTACATGATACTACTGCCACATGTAAATGAGTGTATTCCTACCCAATAACTCTTGTCACCTCAGTGAACCCCCCACCATAGCTGATTACTGTGTTCCAGCTGAAAGAACCTCCTCTCTAGTTGATAAACACTTCAAGTCAATTATTCATACCCCAGCCCCTCATATTAAAATTATGAAGCACATCCTACACTGAATCTCAACTATCCCCATCCAGTTACCACCTAGATCCCTACTTGTAAGTGTTGATATCACCTCCCTAAACACCAACATCCCCTATACCCATGGTCTTGCTGTTATCAAACACTACACCCCCCCCCCCCCCCCCCCCCCCAACATCCTTCCAACTCCAAAACTCACCACCTCATTCCTCAGACTTCTAATAACATCCTAATATGTAACTATCTCTCCTTTGAGGGGAAGATAACAGACAAATCCACAACAGAGCTATGGCCACCTGCATAGCACCCTCCTACACCAATATGCTAATGTTATATCTGGACCAAACCTTCCTTGCCTCCCAAAACCTCTTGTCTACTTCACTGATGATATGATATATACATTATATGAACCCAGGGCCAAGATACCCTACCCTCATCCCTCTCACATCAGTGTCTTATTTCCCATTTGCTTCATCTGGACCTCCTCAGCCCAGTCTGCCACCTTCCTGGACATTGACCTACCCTCTCTGACGGCTCCATCCACACTTCTGTCCATATCAAGTACCCTACCCATCACCAGTACCTGAATTTTTACTACTGTCATCCCTTCCACACGAAAAATCCACTCCCATATAGTGTTTTCCACCCACAGACAGTGTGTCCGCAATGACAAAACTTCCCTTGCCCAGTACGTTGACGGTCTCAGTAAGGCCTTTACTGACAGGCAATATCCTCCATATCTAGTAAGCAAACAGACTTCCTTCATCATATTCTCACACATCCACAATCCTCCCAGCACTAGCTGCAAAAGAGCAACCTCCTCTTCATCCAATATCATCTTGGCCTGGAACAATGGAACCATAGCCTTTTACTTGCTGTGTATATACAGTATAGTAGGAAGAATACATGATTAAATTTGTAGGGGATTAGGGGATGTACAAGGTGCAGAATTTAGTACACGAAGTTGAAACCTCTGGCAGCAACAATGACTCTAACCCAGCCAAAATGAGTTTGGATTCAGATATAGGTAGGCCATTTCATGCTCCTTCAACTCTATGCCAGAATTCATCAACTGCAGTGGCTGCCAAGTAATCACGTGCCAATCTCTTGGTAATCCGTGACCAGGAGTTTTCAATGGGTGACAGAAACAGAAAACAAACTGACAAGGACAACAGTGCAACACCCTCTGTATTGAGGCAGGTTAGGAGAAATATGTGGTCTTGTGTTATTTTGTTGGAAGATAATGTCACAGAGACCTGGAAGACAGTGCACAGTCATTGACCATAACAATCAGAAAAGTAACAGGTGGTGCCCAAAGGTCAGCACCAGAATGGTCACCTTGTGTACCCAGTTGCACCACATCACCACCATCCAAGTGCTGCACCTGTATGACAAATGGAATGTGACAGCATTTGTTTTCCTCAGATACATTAACTGTGATGCAGTATGCAGAACTAAGGTATCTGAAAAGATGAAATGGTGCCAATATTGTTGTTTGATGCACCACTCTTGGCACCTCAGTTCTTGGTGGTCTGTTGAGCGAAGTCACAACAACCACCCATACTACTCTGTCAGCACACTGACCATGTTGATACCTGTGTTGCTGCAAACAAGCCCATTTCTTGACCGAGGTATGTGCCATGTTTGCACAGCTGAGCAGACAAAAATACTTTGGTCCTCTCTAGTGCTAGTTGTGTAGGGCCATGGTCCTGTGACATTTGAATTCTAACACACATGCTGGTAGTCATTTCTCCTTTTTACACAAACAACTGACATCCAAATATCATTTCTGAATGACAAACCCACCGTGTAATCTTTCCTTAAGTACAGAATGTAGATGGTGTCACTCCTACCCGCTACGTGCAGCTGTGCAGAAATGCTGATGAACATTTGCTCCATGCCACCTTCACAATGTTGCAATTTTAATAGCCAGCAGCATAAATAAGAGTATCAATTATACAGAAGGATCTGATTTACACTGTGAGATTTAATATTTACAAGACTGCAAGAACTGTTTGTGACCACAAATTGTGAGGCTGGATTAGATATTTTTGAATAATTCTAATGAAATGAAAAATGGAATTCAAAGCAAGTTTATGATTATTAATTATTATAAAAAATGTAATTAGTACGCAGGTCTGTTTAAGAAAAATACTGAGTCACATTACCACAAGGCACACTGACATACACAACATCCTAACAAGTGAAGAGCAAATAATCCAATCATCATCATCATCATTTAAGACTGATTATGCCTTTCAGCATTCAGTCTGGAGCATAGCCCCCTTATAAAATTCCTCCACGATCCCCTATTCAGTGCTAACATTGGTGCCTCTTCTGATGTTAAACCTATTACTTCAAAATCATTCTTAACCGAATCCAGGTACCTTCTCCTTTGTCTGCCCCGACTCCTCCTACCCTCTACTGCTGAACCCATGAGTCTCTTGGGTAACCTTGCTTCTCCCATGCGTGTAACATGACCCCACCATCTAAGCTTTGTTCGCCCTGACTGCTACATCTATAGAGTTCATTCCCGGTTTTTCCTTGATTTCCTCATTGTGGACACCCTCCTGCCATTGTTCCCATCTACTAGTACCTGCAATCATCCTAGCTACTTTCATATCCGTAACCTCAACCTTGTTGAGAAGGTAACCTGAATAATCCAAATATGAAAAAATGATCTCATATTTGGTAAGCTATAAAGGGAATTTACATAACTCGAATGCACACCTGATACAACAAAATACAAACTGTGATGAAGATAAAATAAAGGAAAGTGCAAGAGAATGGAAATTTCAGAAAGATTACATCCTGTCATCTAGAATATGAGGGGATTTGCATCCAAAAAAGTGGAACTAAAAAGAAGAGCAATACTGAAGGAAGGGACCATATCACTCAGTCAATACAAAAACAAAGAAGAATCTTCAAAGAATGTATGAAATTTATAAGTACATAATGATTTATAGTGGTGTTACACAGAAAGCACACCCAAAAGCAGGAATTGCCACATCCATTCATTAAGGCTGAAACTGAGGATTCAAAATTACCACTTCCTTAAGCGGAGCCATATCTAGGACAGCGAGACTAAGTAGAGTTGCCAGAAAGAAATATTGACTCTTTAACAGAGTGAGTGCTGATATGAAACTTCCTGGAAGATTAAAACAGTGTGTCACACTGAGACTCAAAATAGAGTTACCTGCTCATATAAAAAATTTTCTCCTGAAGAAGGAAATAAAGAAAAAGTTGAAAAGTTTTATCAATAACTATATAACACACTGATGAAATTAATAAAAATAATCGTATGTGATAAGTTTAAAGCAAGAGTAAGTAACACAATAACACAATGAATTATCAGTTCATTTGGGGGATAAGACAGGAATAATAATTCAGACAAAGTAATTTACCTACAAGAACAAATTTCAAAAATTACAAAGTTTTTCTTTAAACATACACATTGTGTGCATAAGCCCCTTGTAAAACAATAATCTGATAAGAATAACAAATATCTTGGGACTGAGAGGGGAACAGTAAGAATAAATATGATATGTAAATAGAAACAAATGAAGCACTACAATGGCCTATGGTACCAACAAAGAGAATAGGAAGACTTGTCTGAAGAAGGAGATGAATTTCAGAGCCAAATTAGAACAAATAAGATTTCACCAGAGAGCCCTGTGTGTTAAAGCACACGCTTCTGGGATGAGGACACACAACTGCCTCAGTTTGAATCTGAACCACAGATGTGGTTGATGAGCCAGTCAGCCTGGATGTTGTTTTTAGTGTGTTTCCTCTCATCCAACTAGGTGACATACACAACCCATATCCAGCCTCAGATACATGCTAGGCAAACATTCAGAAAATTTCCTCATGCTTGCACATGGAATTTACTCTATTTGCAGACAAGTAGGATTCACTGATTCTATTCTGAGTGGGGGGAATAGGAAACTGATCTTAGATTCTTGATCTTGAACCCACAATCAGCAGCAGCAGCAACAATAAAAGAGCTTCAAAAATATGAAAAACCAATTATGTGAAATAAAGGAAAGGCAACCACTCACTTGCTGTTGACTGACATGTGGCGCATAGAAACATGCAACAGAAAACTTTACATTAGCTTTTCAGCTCTTGATTTTCTCTGTTAGAGGTACACATATTCACACACACACACAACCACACAGATACCCAAATGCCCACATATGTGAGCACAGCATGATTGACTACTTATCACTGATAACAGTTGCCTGGGCAGTTGGAGGTGAGGCAGGGATAGGGAAAGGATGCACGAGGCTTTGAGGGGGTAGTGGAATAGAGTGAGGCAAATGAGTCAATATGGCACAACAAGATGAAGGCAGTTCAGGAGTATGGGTGTATAAGTAAGAGGGAGAGAGGGGGGAGGGGAAAAGGGACGAGATGAACAGAGAAGAAGGTGGAGATGAAGAGGGAGGGAGGGAAGTGAGAAAGAAGGGAAAAGAGAAGGTGAGCCAGTGGGAAACAGTCAGGCAGGGATTTAGGCCAGGAGGATTGTGAGAGCTTAGGATATGCTAGAAATTCTCACTTGCTTACAAATAACATACTGGAATGCAGTTGGGTGATGTCGTCGACAACCACCGATACTTTGACAGGAACACACCCTACCATTTTCAAGGCAAAACAGCAGCGGGCAAGCACTGTGCAAATTTAAAACCTCGGTCCTCAGTGAAACTCTGTAAAGGTAACACACAGACACACTGTAAACAATAGTACCATCACAAACTGAAAATGGCCGACATCAGCAGTTACTGATAGCGACAGCAATAATTAATGGGTAAAGTAGCATAAACTCTGTCTCTCTGTTTTTTGACAAATGAGAGAGCATGATTCCACGCAGAAATCAAACAAAAACCACCTTCTCTGTTTATAAGGTTACTTGCTAATTTAATTTCAACAGCTTCCTTAATAACACTACCCCAATAGCTGTAAGTACATGCTAGAGTCTTCATGTTGTTATGTTCCATAGGATAACTGTTGCCAAGACAGTGTTCTGCAATGGCAGATTTGCCCAGCTACTGAAACCGTGTGCTGCTTATGCTTCGTACACAAGTTCTCCATGTTTCTGATAGTCTGACCGACACATGACATGCCACAACAGCAAAGAATATGGTAGACACCCACCTTACGCAAACTAGGATAATTCTTTACACAACCAAAAAGATGGTGGTTGAAAAACACCATTCACTTCATGTTTCTGCAAAATATGACCAATCCTGTTTGAAATGCTCCCCGTGTAAGGCAAAAAGGTCATAGACTTTGGTGCCACCTTGATATAATTGTCACTCACCCAGTGCACAACTGGTCAATAACGCAGCACACATCTACTCTGTCTTTCGTTATAACCATTCTGATGAAAGGTAACTTGAAAGGTAACTTTGTGATGGGCTAACTTGGCTGACAAGCTCTCAGGGCCCAGGACAACATTAGCCCTTTGAGCCAAGGTACAAAATACCCCTTCACGCTAAGCCGGACAGTGACAACTATCAGCCTGCAGATACAAGTCTGTGTGAGTAGGCTTCCTTTAAATGACATGCCTCAATGTACCATTCACTTTCATCCTGACCAGCACCTCGAGAAAGGGAAGACAGCCATCCTTTTCCACCTTCATCGTGAAACAAATATTCAGGTTGATTTAATTCAGATGTTCTAAAAAGCCATTCAAAGTCTCACTGCCATGACGCCAAACAACAAAACTATCTTCTACATATCTGAAAAAACATGCAGGTTTCAAAGCCACCAACTCACTGAGTCCAAGGCATGTTCCTAGAAATCTTCTGTAAACAAATTGGCAATAATATGTGACAATAGGCTTCCCATCGCAACTCTATCTGTCTGTTTGTAGTACTGGTCATTCAATGAAGTAAGTGGATGTCAACACCTGCTAAAACAAGTTCATTAATACCCTCAATCGACTTAATGAATCAGACAGAGAGATACAAGTGAAGAGAGAGACCACATCAAAAGTTACTAGAATATCAGAGTCATTCAAATGAATCCTCTCCAATTGACATAAGAAATCCACTGAGTTCTTAATATGATGCTCACGCCAACTTACTATAGGCCGCAACAGAGTAGCAAGGTGTTCTGCTACACAATACGTCAGAGCACCAATAGTTACTCACAATTGAAGGAAGAGGAACCCCTTGCTTGTGGACCTTAGGGAGGCCATGTAACCTAGGGGGAACAGTACAATAAGAACTGAGATTCTCAATAATCTTCTGCAATAAGGAACTTTTCTTCAGATAGCTGTTAGTTCTTCTCTCAATACTGTTTGTGCGGTCAGCACTGATCCTGTGATAATTGAATCACACAGTCAACACTGCATCTTTTGTCCAAAACAACGTCAGTGCCACTGTCCGTGCGTGCGCCTGTGTGTGTGTGTGTGTGTGTGTGTGTGTGTGTGTGTGTGTGTTTTTATCTTTACAGTTTCTCTGAAAACCGAGGTTTTAGATTTGCTTGCTCAGTGTTTATACTGCTTACTTTCCTTGAAAATGGCATGGTGTGCTCCTGTCAAAATATTGGTAGTTATTGATGACGTCGCCCGGTTGCAGTCCTATAAGTTATTTGAACACTGTATATGCCAGGAGAAATTAAGGTCCTCCTGCGTTCAGAGAAAGTAGTATCCAAATGTCGTGCACAGTGCAGCAGCTGTTGAAATCATTTGTGTAGCTCCAACATTTTGTTGGGGGAGGATCGGCAACCAAAGTTCGATAATTCTTTATTTAAATTTCTGTCAAAGTTGGGTAATTTTACTGGTGACTAGTTTTGAACATATCCATTCATTTTCAAACCAGTTAAAATAGGTAAAGAAGTCATTTGTGTTGTGATGTACAGCAAGTTCCGCAAATGAATGGTTAAGTTTATGATTTGCCACAGTTTGACGGTGGCCATTCATACGAATAGACAGCTGGTTACTTGTCCTGCATACATAGATGGCTGTGAAGTAATTGCAGCATAGCTGACTTATAACATGGCTGCTTTCACACATGGCCTTGCCTTTTATAGGGTAGTAAATGCCTGTGACTGGACTGTGATTGGAGGTGGTGTGTTGCTGTATGGGACAGGTCTTGGACATGGGTTGACTCACATTGGGTATAGGATTGGGAACAGGATTGGAACATCGATGAGCAAGGGCAGGTTGGGTGAGTGGTAGAACACAATTTTTGGTGGTATGGGTAGGATTTTGGGTAGGATATCCCTCATTCCAGGGCACGACAAGAGGTAACCGACGCCCTGGTGAAGGTTGTGTTTATGCTTTTCAAGGCCATGGTGATACTAGGTTATGAGAGGAATGCTGGTCAGTGGGCTGTTCACAGGGTTGAAGGAGGAACTCACACAGGATGTGTATAGGGATGAGCTGGATAGGACATAGTCTGTCAATAAAGGCTCTGGTAAGATATATATATTTCGAGAACTCCTGCTTTCAACTGCAGGTGCGGCAACCACAGGTGGTGAGGCTGTAACGAAGAGACTTTGGGCCATAAAACAGGTAACAGATGACAAAGTGCAGAACTGGTGGTAATTGTTTTGCCTGGCACAACGCGAGGAGCCATATTAGCATCGTCTTAGCAAGGAGGGGGGGGGGGGGGTGGTAGTAATCATACTAGATTGACCTTTCTCAAGATTTTCTTAATGGAAAAACCTTCTTTTCTTTCACTCTTTCTTCTACGTTCATTAACTGTGAACCATCAAGCACACCCTGGGCCAATTTTGTTGTGTTTAATTCTATGCTGCCTTGTTTTCTCCTAACATGTGTTTCAAAATGGAAAAGTTTCTCTGCACATTCACATTTCCATGGGACCACATAATAGAAGCCTTATCAAATTTTAAAATATTTGGACAACTGCTCTGACAGAAAGGAAAAAGAACACAACTACCTAAAGAGGCACAAGAAGAGCTTCTCTCACAAGCTTCAGCCAAACTGAAGAGAGCACTCATAAAAAAGGAAAGAAACATTAAACACAGAAAAACTGGTCCAGTGTATGCTTGATGGTTCACAATTCTTGAAAATAGAAGAAAGTGTGAAAGGAAGGGAAGTGTAAACCATTTAATAAATCTTGAAAAAGGACAATCTAGCATGATTACCTCACTTTTTTTATAATTCCTAAGAAAAAGCTGTCCAAATATATTCTCTTATCTTTTTCCAGTAATAATCTGTAGAATTTCATTAGTTGTAAAAATGTGATATATATTTTGTTTGTGGATGATAATACCAATACTGAATTACCAATATATGAGCATGCATTAATAAACTTGTATGACTGAAAAGAAGGCCATATTCCATCCATGATCACAATAGAAAAATTTATTACGGTCTACACTGGCCTTTTTGGAAGAACATTACCAAAAATAAAAACAATTCATTTGTGCCATATTTGTTTATTGAAGTAATTTGTCACCTTTTAATCAACTTTTAAAGATATTTTATCACCTTTCTCACCTTTTCAAGTGCCACTATGGCTCCTCACCCTGTATCATGCACCCATCTACCCACAGTACCTCTGCTTTGACAGCTGCACATGTTCCATGTCAGAAGCCTCTGCCTTACTGCTCCCAAGGACACTACATCTGTAGTGGAAAGCAGGAGCTATAGAAATATACCGATAACCTTGCAAGAGCCTTTATTGACATACAGTATCCTATCCAGCTCATCCATAAACAGATCTCCCCACCTCTGACACAAGGAACCCTGATAACCAGTCACCAACCAACATACCTCTGATAACCCAGTATCACCCTGACATTGAAAAACTCAACCACATCCTTTGCTAGGGCTTCAATTACCTCTCATCATGCCCTGAGATGAGGGATGTCCCCATCACCCAAAGTTGTATCCCATCACCAAAGTTGTCTTCTGCCACTCAGCCAACCTACAGAATACCCTTACACCCCCCTACTACAATCCTACTCCCAATCCTGCATACCATGTGTCATTACCTTTTGGTCGACCCAGCTGCAAGACCTGTCCCCTATACCAAACCACCATCTCCTTCCAAGGCCAGTATGATTCATTTCCTACTTTAGAAAAGGCAGGGCCAAATGTGAAAACCGTCACGTTATGTATTAGCTATGCTGCAATTACTCTTCCTCCCCCTATGTGGCCATTCTTCCTCTCCCTTTTGCTCTCCTCGCCCTCCCTCTTTTTCTTCTCTCCCCCCCTCTACCCCTCCCTTTCTTCTCCCCCCCCTTTCCTGTCACTCCCCTTTTTTTACCTATCTCCGTCTCTCCCTTTTCTATCCTCCCCTCTTCCCCCCACTTTCCCCTCCTCATTCCACCTTCTTCTCCTTTCCTCCCCTCCCCTCCATTTTCTCCTCTTACTCCCTCTCCCTACCTCTTATATGCTCCACCCTCTGAAATCCTTTCGTCTTGTTGTGCAGACGCTAGCTAAGTCATCTGTGGAAAGACCTTCCTCACACTATCTTATTACCCCCTTATTGCCTTTTGCGTCTTCTCTGCCTCCTCCCCACCTCCATCTGCCCAGGCAACCACTATTGATAATTCTGTGGCTATGGGTGTGTGCTTTTGGATGTATGTGTTGTTGTGTGTATGAATGTGTGAACTTCTACTAGAAAAAGAGAAAGAGCTTGAAAGCTATTATAAATAGTTTTCTGTTGTGTATTTCTATGTGAGACATAAGTCAACTATAGGTTAGTGGTTGTCTTTCCTTTATTAATGTATTTTTCCATCCAGGGATTTCCACTCTTGAAAAACAAATTAAGAAACAGAAAGTAATTGAAGCAGATGACATAAATGCAGAATATATAAATAATAGTTCAGGGTTTATTACAAATGCAAATTGTAGAGTTACAGTTCCTTAGTGGTCCTGCAAGTCTTTTTTGCAACACCTCTGGCAATGTTGTGCTACAGTGAAAAATGGAAAGTTGCACTATGGTTTGCATTCCTCTTAAGCTACACACCAGGCAATAAATGACTTTGATGACCAGTTTTCAAGTAAGAGGGTGGCAAGATTATACCATCTTGTGTCCACACAAGTTGTCATATTTATGAAAGCATTTTTTAAATTGATCTCATTTTAACTAATGAATTTACTTATGAAACAAAATTTATAAAATTATTTTGTAACATATACTATTCCAATTGAATGTAAAGTATATATTTAGATAAATGTTGTGGCTTACTTGAATTTCTTCTTCCTTGGCCCGTGTACACTGTACATAAAGTTCAGCAGCTGAGACTTCTAGTGACTGCGCTAAAGCACTAAATTTCTGTATGTTACTGTTAATAGCTTTTTCAAGTTCTTCCTTTTTAAATTCCCAGTTTGCTGATAAAACACTCAAATAATAATTTTCTTTCCTCTGTAGCTGAAAGTATATTAACTATATGAATATGAATAGTCAATAAGAAACGTAAATTTAAATACAATATATAAAGCTCAAACCTGCTCCCTAAAAATTTCTTTCTGTTTTGCTTTCCATTCTTCCAATTCCTTCACAGCTTTTGAGGTCAACTGGTTATTACACACCAATGGGCTCATACCCTGCTCTATAACATAAAGATTACAAAACTGTACATCGTCAATAGCCGTTGTCAATTTATGAAGTAAGATAATGTTTGTACATCTATTTGGTACATGAAACAGTCAATGCTTTTAATAAATTCCTCCACTCTTTACTTTTTTTAAAGTATGTATGATATATTTAAGACCATTTTCTTAGAGATTAAATAATACAATGTTGCTTTACATATACAAGAAACACGATAATCATTTGATAATACTTGCAGAATATTCCGTCAGTTCTTGGAGAAACATAGACATATTAAAAACGAAATGCACAGTATTGATATTCCATATACTATTAAATAGATGTTACTGTGGAACATTAAAACTATGTATTCAAGTTATTAATAAGAGAACCACATTTCTTTGTTAGTTTACAGCCATGGTTTGGATCTGGATGGGATGTGGTCCAGCAACACTGCAGCAAGACAGCCCAGCACAGTGTGCTTACAAACGGGTTAGGTGACAGCAAAAGACAGGTACAGCACACGAGTTAGGGGAGACTTTTGCACCAATGATACTTTCCAGCTATTTAATACAACTTGGAAATATATGAAAAATACTGAAACTGAGTCTAGTGGTGACTCAAAAAATATGAGGATATAAACTGTGGAGTGTGAGTCCACAAGTACATTGCAGCTTTGCACTTTCTCTATGTCCTCTAATTCACAGCATTTCATTAACTATGATTTAACAAACATTTTAAATTAAACTACTGACAAACCAATGTAGCTACATTCTTCATCTATATGTCAAATTGAAGCTCATGTATATGGCAAACAGAAAAAACCCCTTGCTTTATCGGAAACTCAAATGGTACTAGAGTAACAACAACAGTCATTAATACAATTCAATCAAATGAACCCAAACTCCTGGTAATCTGCAGAAACTCAAAGCATAATGTCACCATGTGCCCCTTATAGCATTAATCTCTCCCTTAATATGTTCAGCAATGTTAGTTATAAATAACTTTTATGTGGCATAATACCATGTGCAGGGAAATTATCCTAGAGAAACCAAACATTTTTAGCATGAGCAATTTGCAAGCTCTTTCGTACAATGCAACATGATTTCACTAGTGCTGTGTTTAATACAGAGTATTCTAGTGATCCAGGTGTGTTATCTCCATCTGTCACTTAATACCAGCTTAATATCCCACTTCCTGCATTGGTCGCCCCATGTCATCCGCAAATGCACACAAATTGGTCTCCAAACACAATTGTGTTTACTGCACAGTGACAATATGGCCATTGTACACCACAACACTAGCAATGTACCTACATCAATGGCCACAGCACATTGGAATGCCATGCAAGATCAGTGTGAATAGTGTGTGAATCCAACCGTGAAAACTGAGTGCGCGAATAATCTGTTTTCATTATCAGTAGCCAATAGTGGAACGCCACGCAAAAAATGGAGGCATATGATGAACCTGTTAACCGACTTAAATCCAACAAATTCCACAGACACCTTCTAGTGCCTTCTCGATTCTAATTATCTCTGCAGCTCTGCAGTGCCATGTTCAGGTCATCCCTGTCTTCCATACTCGACTACATATTAGCCATGCAACAACCAACTATGCATGAACGATCAGCAATCATCTTGCCTCACACACTTCACAGACATAGTGTGACCATTGGTAAACTGACATCTTCAGGTGCTGCTCAGCTCGAAGTACCACTTTTTGATGCCAAGCTTTTGGTTCAGGATCATCAAGTGCATTTTTCAGACAACCGGTATTTTTGATGCCCAACTGAAGTATATGCATCTGATCAGCCACCTGGCAGGCCACTGGGAATCTGTCGACAATATCATCAAATTGCCTCCAGCAGAAAATAGATACAAGACGGCCAAAGTGGTGCTGTTACCCCCAGTTCAACACAATCCACACGGTTAGTCCCAGCAGATTTACAATTTGTTAAAGTTGCAGTTAATTAACTCTTTCAGGCAGTATTTGTTTGCCTTTCAGACAATCCTTGGGCCTCCAGAATCAAGCAATCAAGCTCGATCCTAAGAAAGATGGCCCTACCAGATTTTGCGGTGATAACAGGGTCCTCAATTCTCGAATAGCACATGACAGCTACTCCAATCCCAACATACAAGACTTTGTGCACACCCTCAAAGGTGCTAAAATTAGCATCACAATTGACTGCAAGTGTGCCCACCTGCAAATACCAATGTACCCCAATCACATCCAAAAGACTGCCATTTTAACTCCATTCAGACTGTGAATATCTCTTTATGCCATAAGGGTCTAAAAATGCTGTGCATGATTGGCAGTGGTTCAGTGGCAGTCTCCTATTCCACTTCCCCTTCTGCTCTACATATCTTGATGGCACACTCATGTTCTGCTGATGAGCAGTCATGGCATATAGAACAGGTTCTAGCCACATTGCCTGAGAATCATTAACGAGATGAAATCACAACTTCAGCAGACGGAAGGCACTCTTAATACCCTGGCATCAAACTGACAACTGAATGTGTGCTGCTGGTGTGGGACCTTCCTCACTTAGAAACATTTCACTACATGTGACAATTCCTCAGGATTCTGAACTTTGACCGTCGACACCTCTCACAGACATCCAGGTTGCAGATTCTGCTAACAAATGCACTGAAAGGCAAAGACAAACTCAGGAAAAAGAAAATTATCCTGAGCCCAAGAAATGATTCAAGTGCATGCCATGCCAAAAATTACATGGTTCAAAGAGTTGTGTTGGCATACCCACAACCAGAAGTGCGACTGACACTTACAATGGACACAAGCAACACTACAAATGTAGAAATTCTTCACCAGATTGATAATGGTGTGCCACAACCACTTTGATTTTTCTCCAAGAAACTCTCGGACATGCAATACAAAAAGTTAGCACTCAACTGCAAGCTGCTCACAGTTTACTCCTCTGTGCATTATTTCAATGAAGACGTCAAAGGTTGTCATGTAACAATGTAATATGCTAAGCCCTTGGTCGACACCATTTGCAATCTGTCCATAGATGCTAGCCCCTAAATTTCCATCACTTGGATTTTATTGGCCAATACACAACCAACATCCGACATATGCACAGAGCCGATAATATCATCACCAATTATTTCCCACATATTTCTGAAATCTCCCTGTAATACAACTATGAACAAATGGCAAAAGCTGAAATCTCCCTGTAATACAACTATGAACGAATGGCACAAGAACAAACAAATGATCTCACCATCACACAACTAGTCACTGATGGATATATGAGCCTTCAGACTAAACTATGCAATTTGCCTTCAGTGACCACCACATTACTCTGTGATGTGTCAGGAGGAAAGCATGGCAACTGATACCCCTCAACATCTACATCTACATCTACATCCATACTCCGCAAGCCACCTGACGGTGTGTGGCGGAGGGTACCCTGAGTACCTCTATCGGTTCTCCCTTCTATTCCAGTCTCGTATTGTACGTGGAAAGAAGGATTGTCGGTATGCTTCTGTGTGGGCTCTAATCTCTCTGATTTTATCCTCATGGTCTCTTCGCGAGATATACGTAGGAGGGAGCAATATACTGCTTGACTCTTCGGTGAAGGTATGTTCTCGAAACTTTAACAAAAGCCCGTACCGAGCTACTGAGCGTCTCTCCTGCAGAGTCTTCCACTGGAGTTTATCTATCATCTCCGTAACGCTTTCGCAATTACTAAATGATCCTGTAACGAAGCGCGCTGCTCTCTGTTGGATCTTCTCTATCTATTCTATCAACCCTACCTGGTGCGGATCCCACACTGCTGAGCAGTATTCAAACATTGGGCGAACAAGCGTACTGTAACCTACTTCCTTTGTTGTCGGATTGCATTTCCTTAAGATTCTTCCAATGATCATTCCATTTTAAATCACTCCTAATGAGTACTCCCAGATAATTTATGGAATTAACTACTTCCAGTTGCTGACCTGCTATTTTGTAGCTAAATGATAAGGGACCTATCTTTCTATGTATTCGCATCACATTACACTTGTCTACATTGAGATTCAATTGCCATTCCGTGCACCATGCGTCAATTCGCTGCAGATCCTCCTGCATTTCAGTACAATTTTCCATTGTTGCAACCTCTCGATACACCACAGCATCATCTGCAAAAAGTCTCAGTGAACTTCAGATGTCATCCACCAGGTCATTTATGTAAATTGTGAATAGCAACGGTCCTATGACACTCCCCTGCGGCACACCTGAAATCACTCTTACTTCGGAAGACTTCTCTCCATTGAGAATGACATGCTGCGTTCTGTTATCTAGGAACTCCTCAATCCAATCACACAATTGATCTGATAGTCCGTATGCTCTTACTTTGTTCATTAAACGACTGTGGGGAACTGTGTCAAACGCCTTGCGGAAGTCAAGAAACACGGCATCTACCTGTGAACCCGTGTCTAAGGCCCTCTGAGTCTCGTGGACGAATAGCGAGAGCTGGGTTTCACACGACCGTCTTTTTCGAAACCCATGCTGATTCCTACAGAGTAGATTTCTAGTCTCCAGAAAATACATTATACTCGAACATAATACGTGTTCCAAAATTCTACAACTGATCGACGTTAGAGATATAGGTCTATAGTTCTGCACCTCTGTTTGACGTCCCTTCTTGAAAACGGGGATGACCTGTGCCCTTTTCCAATCCTTTGGAACGCTTCGCTCTTCTAGAGACCTACGGTACATCGCTGCAAGAAGGGGGGCAAGTTCCTTCGCGTACTCTGTGTAAAATCGAACTGGTATTCCATCAGGACCAGCGGCCTTTCCTCTTTTGAGCGATTTTAATTGTTTCTCTATCCCTCTGTCGTCTATTTCGATATCTACCATTTTGTCAACTGTGCGACAATCTAGAGAAGGAACTACAGTGCAGTCATCCTCTGTGAAACAGCTTTGGAAGAAGACATTTAGTAATTCGGCCTTTAGTCTGTCATCCTCTGTTTCAGTACCATTTTGGTCACAGAGTGTCTGGACATTTTGTTTTGATCCACCTACCGCTTTGACATAGGACCAAAATTTCTTAGGATTTTCTGCCAAGTCAGTACATAGAACTTTACTTTCGAATTCATTGAAAGCCTCTCGCATAGCCCTCCTCACACTGCATTTCGCTTCGCGTAATTTTTGTTTGTCTGCAAGGCTTTGGCTATGTTTATGTTTGCTGTGAAGTTCCCTTTGCTTCCGCAGCAGTTTTCTAACTCGGTTGTTGTACCACGGTGGCTCTTTCCCATCTCTTACGATCCTGCTTGGCACATACTCATCTAACGCATATTGTACCATGGTTTTGAACTTTGTCCACTGATCCTCAACACTGTCTGTACTTGAGACAAAACTTTTGTGTTGAGCCACCAAGTACTCTGAAATCTGCTTTTTGTCACTTTTGCTAAACAGAAAAATCTTCCTACCTTTTTTAATATTTCTATTTACGGCTGAAATCATCGATGCAGTAACCGCTTTATGATCGCTGATTCCCTGTTCTGCATTAACTGATTCAAATAGTTCGGGTCTGTTTGTCACCAGAAGGTCTAATATGTTATCGCCACGAGTCGGTTTTCTGTTTAACTGCTCAAGGTAGTTTTCAGATAAAGCACTTAAAAATATTTCACTAGATTCTTTGTCCCTGCCACCCGTTATGAACGTCTGAGTCTCCCAGTCTATATCCGGCAAATTAAAATCTCCACCCAGAACTATAACATGGTGGGGAAATCTACTCGAAATATTTTCCAAATTATTCTTCAGGTGCTGAGCCACAACAGCTGCTGAGCCCGGGGGCCTATAGAGACATCCAATTACCATGTCTGAGCCTGCTTTAACCGTGACCTTCACCCAAATCATTTCACAATTCGAATCTCCGTCAATTTCCTTCGATACTATTGCACTTCTTATCGCTATAAACACGCCTCCCCCTTCACTGTCCAGCCTATCTCTGCGGTATACATTCCAATCCGAGTTTAGCATTTCATTACTGTTTACGTCTGGTTTCAGCCAACTTTCTGTTCCTAGTACTATATGGGCGTTGTGACCGTTTATTAATGAGAGCAGTTCTGGGACCTTTCTATAGACGCTCCTGCAGTTTACTATAAGCACATTAATATTGTTATTCCTTGTTGCATTTTGCCTACTGCCTTGCCGCATCTCAGGAGGCGTCTTGTCGGGCCTAGGGAGGGAATTCTCTAACCTAAAAAAACCCCATGTGCACTCCACACGTACTCCGCTACCCTCGTAGCCGCTTCCGGCGTGTAGTGCACGCCTGACCTATTCAGGGGGACCCTACATTTCTCCACCCGATAGCGGAGGTCGAGAAATTTGCACCCCAGCTCTCCGCAGAATCGTCTGAGCCTCTGGTTTAAGCCTTCCACTCGGCTCCAAACCAGAGGACCGCGATCGGTTCTGGGAACGATACTACAAATAGTGAGCTCTGATTCCACCCCGCGAGTGAGGCTTTCCGCCTTCACCAACTCCGCCAGCCGCCTGTACGAACTGAGGATGACCTCTGAACCCAGACGGCAGGAGTCATTGGTGCCGACATGAGCAACAATTTGCAGTCGGGTGCACCCAGTGCTCTCTATCGCCGCCGGTAGGGCCTCCTCCACATCTCGGATGAGACCCCCCGGCAAGCAGACAGAGTGAACACTGGCCTTCTTCCCCGACCTTTCCGCTATTTCCCTAAGGGGCATGTGATGCAAAGTATTTGACAGACTTCACAACCTCAATCACCCTGATGCCAGGCAATGACACAGCTCATAACAGACCATTTTGTGTGGCCTAATGTAAAATATGACTCACCACCGGGCATGATGCTGTTTACCCTGAAACTTCCTGGGAGATTAAAACTGGGTGCCAGACAGAGACTTGAACTTGGGAGTCTCGGTCCGGCACACTGTTTTAAACTGGCAGGAATTTTCATATATATTCTCATTCTGTTTACTCTGCCAACAAAGCAAAACTGGGCATCACACTTCAACCTAAATTAGGTGACTTTCCCATCTCAATAGCATGTTTCAAAACATCCACACTGACATCACTGGGCCATTGCCTGAGTGCAAAGGATTTTGTTATATTCTCGCTGCCATTGACACTGGGTGGAGGCAGGCCCCTTCATGATATCACAGAAGACACCATCGCATGGGTTTTAGTAGAACTACAGATTGTGCACTTTGGCGTACCTGACCATATTAAGACCAACCAGGACAGACAGATTGAATCAGCCACTTTCAATGCTCATTGCTGCTTCTGTGGAACTGATGATATGTGCACCACTGCCTACCTCCCACAAAGCAGTGGTCTGGTGGAGAGGGAGCATAGAACAATGAAAGTGGTGCTCATGCGCCCCAATGGTTCATGGACTGAGGTACTTCCATGGGTCCTACTAGGCATACAGATTGCGTCTGAAGATGATACTTGCCAAAACAGTATATGCACAATCCCTTGCACTCCCTGCTGATTATACTCTGTCCGCAACCAACATCGAAGAGTTTGCTCTACCTCAATTGGTATGACATTTCAAAAATCACATCCACCACACACGGATCACTCTGCCACCATACTCCACATCAAAGGCATTCATAGAGATCTCGAACAATGCCACCAACTGATGTTCCATGATGACATCATATGTCCCACATTGCACCTTTATTATTCAGAACCCTACAAAGTGCTGAAACTTGGAACCCATACCTTCAACATTTTATTAATGACAAACCAACTCCTGTCTCCCTTAACCACCTCAAAGCAGCATGGATACTGCAAAACAGACCTCCTCCATTGTTGGTGAACTATGGCGATCCCCACCTCTGATATGATAACACCAACATACATAGCTCAACAATTCATCTGCCACGTGAACTACGCGACACTGCTGCATCTCCACATGAGCCAACCTGCCCACACCTCCAATGTCACTTGCCAGATATGGTCCAATGGAGTTACTCATTGTCACAACACTTTAGAGTATTATGTACTTGGATAGTACAACTGGGTTTGCTGAATTGCTGGGGACTCTGCCAAATAGTTCACTATTTTACACAACTTAACTGCACTTGCTACAGTTTTCATCATTCAGCTTGAGGGAGAACAGACATGCTCCTAATATACTCTTGTAAAGTCATCATCATATTTGTATGACCTTTGAATTTAAATCAGACTTGTCACTTAAATTACTATGTTATTCAGTCATCTTTTCCATTTATTTCACCCATTCTATTTAGAGGGTTTTATCAATTATTTATTTATTTACATTATTGCCTAACTATAGTTATGTATGATCGGTGCTTGCTGTAAAATCTTTTGATTAAACTGTGGGTGCTGTTAAGAAGATAAAAAGTGTAGCGCCATTCATTCCACCCATCAGTCCACTCAAACCTTATTGTAGTAAACTGATTTATATGCATCTAACATGAAAACTGAAAATTTCTGTCACAACCAGGGCTCAGCTACTGAACACTACCGATGTCACTCAATGTCTTATCTATGTTTACAATATATGTACATGTTAGTTCTTTGATCATGGGTATAACACCATGGCAAAGAAACAGTGGAAAAAGACTATGGATGACACCTCATCAGGGTATGTTATTATGTCTGTTGTGGTCTTCAGTCTAAAGACAGATGCTAGTCTAACCTGGAAGCCTCTTCAGTTATGCATATTACGGCAACCTAAATCAATTTGAACCTACTTACTGAGACTGGGAAAATGCCACCAGATTTCAAGAAGAAAGTGATAATTCCCATCCTGAGGACTATCCTAGTGGCAGGGGTGAATAATGCAGAACCATGAGATGGATATGTCTTTGTTGCAAAGTTGTCCTGTCTCCTCTTCCACTGCTGACACCATTTACCAATCCATTCCTCCACATCACCATCACTGTGCTCTACACAAATTAACTGCTTCTAGTGCCCGTGTTGCACTCCTATCCCATGCACCCACTGTCTCTCTTTCTCACACTCCTATCTTGTGCACTTCCTGCCTCGCTCCAAGCTGTTAGCACCTTTTCCCCTTCTCCACTGCTCTCTCCCACTTCTCACTTCTCACTCCCTCCCCCCATCCCCCTCCAAATGCACAATCACACTCCAGTCAAGCTGCAGAGCTAAGGTCCCAGCATTGTGTATCCAGCTGGCACAATATAACTGTAGAGGTGTGTGTGTGTGTGTGTGTGTGTGTGTGTGTGTGTGTGTGTTTTAACGGATTTTATATTTGTGTCAGTATAAAACCATAGTTGTTTACAGCTTGTAATACCCCTGGACTGAACCTTCACTAGACACTATCCTCCATCCACTGCCTTATCCCTTCTCTGCTCCCACTCCACACATTCTATTCCCCCCTCCCTCAATTCTCAATGCTGCATCCAGCAGTCCATCATCCTTTCCCTGCACACTCCCACACTATGGCATCTTCTCCCACTCCTACCAACCCAAGACAACATCACTACTCACCTCTGATGAAGGACTTTGTCAGACAGATTAACTACATCCAACAGTTTACTTTTAAATGTTCCTGTCCGCTGCTCAATGTCTCCACTAACATAGTTTATTCACTAGGACTGGGGTCTTAGCACTTTCATTTTGCATATTGAACTCCTTTTGTTTTACCAGTCTGTCAGTAGTATGAGACAAATTTTTATCACTTTAAGCTGATGATTTTCATGGTATTCTGATAAACTGCATATATTCACATGGCATCAGTGATTCACATTTTTAATCTTTTGGTGCCAATGTACACTATTTGTATACAACAAGATAAAGTGGTCATCAACCTGAAGGTTGATCTGAACACCACAATGCTTTAATAGGTATGTTCCTATAGGAGACAGTATGCCATAGCCTTCCTCTGACCTCTGAACTGGCTTAACCAGGCAGTTATAGGGGACCTATACTTTTAACATGGACTTAGAACCATGATGCAAACTCAGCATTTTTCAAATTAATAAACACTGCCAAAGGTGAAAGAAGTGATAAATGACAGATTAAAAATCCTAGGAGTGACCAGGGATCAAACTGGTGACCACTGAATTTGTAGTCTGCAACTTTAACACTGATCAGTTGAGACACCCACAGTTTGTATGTTGCACACTAAAGGATTCAACCAAGTAAAAAAAAAAAAAAATGCAGCTTTCCAAGTTTTTACCTAAGGAAGTATATTTAGCTTTCACATCCATGGGCAACTGAAGACCATAATCCTTGAGTGCCACTGAGACTGTCAAAATGCCAACAATTTCACCCTTGTTCAGTGCTGATATTAATGCAGATGACGTAGAGAGCTTCTGTAAAAAATTATCAACAATGTAGCATTATCATGAAGACAATAGAAACAAAATTAAAAGTTTACAGAATGAGATTTCTGGAACTACCTCTTTGTTTAAGAACAAGAGGGCCACATCTAATTGTGCTTCCGCAAATTTAATATTTTCTCCATTTATCTTATTGTAAATTGATATTGTTGGTGGTTCCGTCAGAAGCTGCTTATCAATCTCCTGAACAGGTGCTTCAAAATGCATTTTGCACCCAAAGCCTTGTAAATGTATATACTTGTTCACTTCATGTACACAGACTTCATCAAGAGCAGTCGTTAAAATTTGTGCCTTTGAATGGTTAAATCTGTAAAAACACACTCACAAATTTTTAACTTCAAGTGACAGCTTTCATCTCTAACTGTGGAATAAATACATAAGATATTTCCTGAATTCAGAGTTTTATCTAGTAGCAATGGCATATTCTGATTTAATCAAACTATATATTTATCAATGTCAATGGAAACTTACATAAAAAAGAAATTTTCCTGTGGTGGATACTTGTAAAAAATGATCTCTTGTAACTCTATTTGCAGGCAGTAGATATGATATGGATCAACATTATCACTTGTTTTGACAGACCAGCAGAAGCTTCCAGGTCCCACAGCTGTGTTCAGAGTGCCTGGAGTTGGTGTAATAAAATCATCATTAATTTCAGCAGACTTTTCCATGAGTGACAAATCCGGTATATTAACACTGGTTGCAACATCCTTGAGTTCAAGAGTTTCAACTGGTAGTTTTTTCAGTGGTGTTCTAGCTAGCTCTGTATCTTCAGTGTTCAGTAACAAAACTTCTCCACCTGTGCCAAGATATTTTAGTTTCACCAAAATATCAACAAATGGTTCATGTGCAACTTCCTGTGGCACTTCTGTGCCTGATGTACATAAAATGCAATGCTTCTTATGTTTTACACACTTGCTGAATGATTCATTATTAAATTCTAGTATTCTGTCAGCAGGAATGAGTGCAGAAAGATCGACATCTGAAGCAGCACATTCTTTTTCCCCTTTCATCAGGCATATTTTCATAACAGGTTTACTTAAAAAATACTTCTGTAATATTTTTAGAGAGCTTCTGATGCGAAAAACGCTTTTCTCTTTCATTGTAACAACTGGTTCAGATATGTTTACTAATGGATTTGTCCGTACTGTTACTCCCAACACATTAAAACTAAAGTGCATTTCTGCTGAATTATGATCTTCTGTATGAGTTATAAGCTGAAACAGATAAATAAAGTAACTTATATATACAAAATGACACAATTATCACCAAGAACAAAATTATATACTTTATCCACATGACAATAAACAAGCATCTGTCGTGTGCAATAGCAACAAGAAATCAATAAAATGTGATTCACTCAGTACCAACTACAATGAATGTGTGCCTGCAATGTAATTGAACAGAATATAAGTGACGCAGTTTTATGTGCAGAATGAATCTTTCAGTTTGTAGTGGAGTTAGGCAAAACTGGCACTCATATAAATCAATACTAAAATTGCACATAAGAGTCAAAATGAAGCATGATATACAATTGTCTGTAATAGATGGCTCACTTTTTTTAGTTATAACCACATAACATGGCTTTTCTAATTTTTGTCTTAGTTACAGTGAAACATTACAATCTACACATTTGCTGTCTTAATAGAAAATTTCGTGTTAAAAGAGTCTCAGCATAATTTGACTCAACAGCACTTTCTGCACTGAATATAGCTGTAACGAGTTTTCTTTATGATAAGTAATCTAGCAATGAGATGTCAGTTGTGGTAAATAATATCGCAAGTAAGTGACAGCAATTATCATCAACCCAAAGTATGAAAACAATCATTGTTGTTTCCAAAGCCATGCAGATTTTAATTTGTTTTATCATGATTTTCTATGCATTAGAAGGTCTTTTCATTCATATACTGCCAGTGGACTATTTTGATAGGAAGAAATAACACTTCTCACAACACCACGTCAGTTGATGGTCCAGTTTTGAGCTCTTCTGTACATCCACATACACTAACCATAAATAGCTAATGAGATTTAGTATCTTTCTGGGAACCTAGCCATGAGGAATGCTGTATCACAACAGTTGCTCTCTTCCACATTTCACCATAGCCACACTCACTGCACAACTGTTTTTTGACAGTGAAATGTGTTCTTATTTTGCAACAAGTGTCAATGAAACTGATTAGCTCTATGTTAAATTGATGAACAGTGAAAGGAATAAAACACATAACTTTTGTGTACTCAATAGGATCCTACTATGAAGTCTACCACCCCTACCTGAATATATTTGGTAAGTACACAAATCTGCAGCAATACTCATATGTGAGATTTTTATTCTCACAGATGACAAGAACATACCCTTAAACTGATCACTCACTTTCATCGAGCTAACTGATTTTAATTAAACTAGTCAAGTAGTATATAGACACACCTCTATGTTGAATGACACGTATGCGCAAACACTTTCATCGAGCTAACTGATTTTAATTGAACTAGTCAAGGAGTATATAGACACACCTCTATGTTGAATGACACGTATACACAAATACTGTATAGCACAACAAATAGTTCTTTAGTAACATGAACAGCCCCTCTTCTTTTGTTTTTAGATAGTCATTGTTCAGTCATGAAGGAAATGACGATTATGGTGATAGATCTGTTTCAGTGCATAGGGTCAAGATCTTCAGTGAAAATAGTGAAACCTGATGAGACTAATGTGGTTAAAAATGACTAAATGCATTGAAAAGTTTTACTGCAAGAAAAAAATTATTACCCTAAAACATCTTACACAACAACCACAAACAGAATCTCTCTGCTTTCCCCTCCCCTCCCACAAACAAACTAAACTTACCATATCTCCATATCTCAGTTCTTTAAACAAACTGAGATAAAACTAGGCTTACTATGTGTCTGGCCTAATACCAGTCAGTCCTTGTTTTTTAGTGTTGCCCAGGATTGTAAAAATGTCTGGTGTTTGGGAATTTTATGACTGGCAAGAATTTTTTTTTTTTTTTTTTTTAATTAGACCTATATATTCAACATCACATTTTTAAACAGTAACAGCAAAGACCATGCCTCTGCCAGTGAAACTTTGAGCAAGCGCTGATGTCAGTGGGGAGGTATAGCTATCAGTTCTGCCATAACTTTCCACTTACTGTTATCATCTGGTAACACAACGGCAGTAATTATGTTGTTTTCGTGTGTGAAGTAACTCATCCACCCTTTTTTTTATCACATTATCTCTGTTTGTTTTTTTGTTTTCTCTGCCTTTGATCGTGTACACCTTCTGGGTTACAGGACTGGAGTAGGTGGTGATGGGAGGGTGCATGGGATAGGCTTTACACCGGGGCAGTTACAAGGGTAGGAGCCAGAGGGTAGGGAAGGTGGTTTTGGGATTTCATAGGGATGAACTAAGAGGTTACGAAGGTTAGGTGGATGGCGGAAAGACACTCTTGGTGGAGTGGGAAGGATTTTATGAAGGATGGATGTCATTTCAGGGCAGGATTTGAGGAAGTCGTATCCCTGCTGGAGAGCCACATTCAGAGTCAGATCCAGTCCCGGGAAGTATTCTGTCACAAGTGGTGCACTTTTGTGGTTCTTCTGTGGGAGGTTCTGGGTTTGAGGGGATGAGGAAGTGGCTCTGGTTATTTGCTTCTGTACCAGGTCAGGAGGGTAGTTGCGGGATGCGAAAGCTGTTTTCAGGTTGTTGGTGTAATGGTTCAAGGATTCTGGACTGGAGCAGATTCGTTTGCCACGAAGACCTAGGCTGTAGGGAAGGGACCGTTTGATGTGGAATAGGTGACACTTGTCATAATGGAGGTACTGCTGCTTATTGGTGGGTTTGATGTGGACGGACGTGTGAAGCTGGCCATTAGACAGATGGAGGTCAACGTCAAGGAAAGTGGCATGGGTTTTGGAGTAGGACCAGGTGAATCTGATGGAACCAAAGGAGTTGAGGTTGGAGAGGAAATTCTGGAGTTGTTCTTCACTGTGAGTCCAGATCATGAAGATGTCATCAATAAATCTGTACCAAACTTTGGGTTGGCAGGCCTGGGTAACCAAGAAGGCTTCCTCTAAGCTTCCTCTAGCTCCTACCCTTGTAACCGCCCCCGGTGTAAAACCTGTCCCATGCACCCTCCCACCAGCACCTACTCCAGTCCTGTAACCCGGAAGGTGTACACGATCAAAGGCAGAGCCATGTGTGAAAGCACCCACGTGATTTACCAACTGACCTGACTACACTGTGAAGCTTTCTATGTGGGAATGACCAGCAATAAACTGTCCATTCGCATGAATGGACACAGGCAGACAGTGTTTGTTGGTAATGAGGATCACCCTGTGGCTAAACATGCCTTGGTGCACGGCCAGCACATCTTGGCACAGTGTTACACCGTCCGAGTTATCTGGATACTTCCCAATAACACCAACCTGTCATAACTCCGGAGATGGGAACTTGCCCTTCAGTATATCCTCTCTTCTTGATATCCGCTAGGCCTCAACCTCCGCTAATTTCAAGATGCCGCCGCTCGTACCTCACCTGTCTTTCAACAACTTCTTTGCCTCTGTACTTCCACCTCGACTGACATCACTGCCCGAACTCTTTGCCTTTACAAATGTCTGCTTGTGTCTCTGTATGTGCGGATGGATATGTGTGTGTGTGCGCGAGTGTGCACCTGTCCTTTTTTCCCCCTAAGGTAAGTCTTTCCGCTCCCGAGATTGGAACGACTCCTTACCATCTCCCTTAAAACCCACATCCTTTGGTCTTTCCCTCTCCTTCCCTCTTTCCTGAAGAAGCAACCATTGGTTGCAAAAGCTAGAATTTTGTGTTTATGTTTGTGTTTGTTTGTTTGTGTATCGACCTGCCAGCACTTTCGTTTGGTAAGTATCATCATCTTTGTTTTTAGATATAGATATATTACATATGTATTCATAATAATACCAGGGTATGAACAAGTTCAAATAATAATACTGGCCATAATCAACTATCAAAAGTTTATTAATGGACAAAAGGTTATTTTTAATGAAACAATTTGATTTTGAAACATAATAAAAATGTATAATTTAATTTACGGTAGGTCACATACGAGAAAGTCTTGTATGCTCTAAAACCAATGCTTTGTTATGAGTGCTCTTAAGATTTTTAAAAATTTTATTGATTCTTGAATAATTTCTACTTGGGAGATGGTTGTAGAGTTTGATTCCCATATGTTTGACACTGTTACTATACAGTTTGGTAGAATGGGGAGCTAGCCTTTACAATTTTTTTGACCTTGTGTCATGAAGGTGACTGTCCAGTCTCCTGTGCAATCTGTTGATGTTTTGTTTAATAAAACAGAGAAGTTCAAACATATATTGGCTGGGCAGAGGCAACATGTTTAATTTTTTAAAGGGCAGTTTACATTTTCTCTTTACTTTTCATACAGGATTATTCTGACTCCTTTTTCATCACCATCATCATCATCATCATCATCATCATATGTGTATACGAATTAGCTTATTGTAAATTGATCTAAGCTTGTAAATACTTTGACATGTCCTATATCCTTGTAAAAAGAGATCTACGGATGAATAAAACTACTACTACTACTACTACTACTACTATTATTCAACCTCGCTGAGTGGAGCATAAAGCATACTGTTTAGCCTGGAAACAATAATGTCAATGTGGCTTTTCCATGTGAATGTATCAGTGGTGTCAATCCCTAAGAATGTTATTTCACTGACAAATACTACATTGCTGCCACTTAGTGTTACTGTTGAACCTGGGGAGTTCTGATGTGAATGGTGTGGAATGTTGGGCATACCGTCCTTTTTGCATTGAGAAGTAGTCTATTTTATGCAAGCCATGAGTCTAGTTGGCTTGTATTTCTATTAACTGCTGACTGAAGAGATTCAATTCATTTTGATATAAGGATATTAGTATTAACATTGAAGAGAAATATCTTGCTAGTGGGTAAGTGGAAGGGAGGTCATTTATATAAAGTAGAAATATCAAAGGATCTAGAACACAACCCTGTGGCACACAATGTTTTATGACTTGTATACATGAGTGCACCCCATTTAGAATTCTGATTACTTGAACTTATTTGTATGAATGTACTGTGCTCGGCCTTTAATATAGTTGCTGAGCCAGCTGTGGATAGTTCCCCTTATCCCACACGAAGGCAAGTTTTGCCACAGTATGTTGTGATTTACCATGTCAGAAGCCTTTTTGAGGTCACCAAAGACACCTGTAGCTGGGAGTTTCTTGTCATCAAGATGTATAGTAGTATCAAGAAATCCCTAGAGTGCATCAGTAGTGCTTTTATTTTCTTGGAAACCATACTGAGCAGAAAAAACACTGTTATTTTTTCTAATAAAAGATTTTAGTCTGGCATCCACTGCATATTCAAATATACGGACAGCTCAAACAGAAGAGAAGTAAAACTTGTAGCCACTGTTGTAAGATATTTCAGCCTGGACAAGGAAATTTAAAAGTTAACCTTTTACATTTTGCCAAAGTGTCATGTGAAACTGCTTAGATTATGACTTAATAACTTTTGCAGTGTGTGAAAAAACACAAACTCGAAGAAAAGTTGCTTTGTTAAACCACTAATAATATTAACAGTCATTTTAGTGATGTGAAAAGAAAGGGGAATGAAAAAGTTTCCAGAAAAGTTCAAAGTGGTTTAAGTAATTTCAAAAATGTGCCTAGCATTGGACCTAAGAAAATATGGTATTATGTCCTGGGTTGAACCCAAAAGAAATATGGTAAGCCTACATAAAACAAAAGACAAAGCTCAAAGATAATGGTATTAAACTGTTACAGCAGATATAGATGACTTGCTGATTATGAAACTAAAAATGGATGAACAAGTCACTCTAGAACATACTAAACCCTCCAATCTAAGAGTTTGGGATAGAGTTTGAAAAATTTTAAAAATATTGAAACACATCCCACACACGGCTTGTCATCAGCTGAAATATACTCCTGCCCTTTCAAAAGAATATGAAATGTACTCTTTTAAAATGTGGCATATTTAAATAAGATCACCAGACATAATAGTAGCCACCTCCTTAAAAGAGCATGCTGGTCACTTTGCAGTGTAGGAATGGTGCAGAACTAGTACCAGGATGCCATGCAAAACTCCACCAGTGACATAGCTCATGGCAGTGGAGCGGTGTGTATGCAGTCATATGGAATCAGTGAAGTAAGATGGGTTGACACGAGGACGTGACAGAATGACACAAAGGAGCTGTCATGTTAGGCCATGTTCATGACCACATTGAGAATGAAATTACCTGATATGATGGCGTATCAATGTAGACAGTCCAACACAAATTTGAAGTAACGGCACTGTACAAACAAGTCATCTTAGTTGTGCCATCACATCAGGCACAAAATATCATTGGGATATGCACATTTCCATCTTCAGTGTTATGTTGTTTATTTTCCACATGCTCTCAAGATGTTTGGATCAAAAAGGACTCAGTTTCCTTTCTGTCTCCTGTAGGTATACTTTTACACATTTGTGTACTGAAGTCACAAATAAAGGTATAATTTAGATAGTTTACTGCATTAATCATACAAACTGGATAACAGAATAGCACAACAATACAATAATCGAATATTAACCCTTTCTCTGCTAAAGATGTGCTCTTTGCATTTCATGCTGAGATAGCTCTTGTTGTGGCTGTACTGTTCACCAAATCCTGGTGCCTGTGTTGAGAGATGGTGTTCCAGTCAATATGAAATACTTCTCATCCTATTTTTCAAAAACTACTACGTGAAAAAAAATGATTTTTGCACATCTTACGATTTGACATCTGCATGTCAATAAATAACTCAATTTATTTCCATTGCATCAAATTAAGTAAAACACCGCATGAAATTTTAAAGAGTTCACAGAGGTACAAACGCACTGACAAAACTTTTCATATGGTCAGTTTTGGCTCATGCAGTGCAGTGAATTAAATGTAGGTAAGCTATCAAAATATCACTTAAAATTTAGAGCAGAATGGTATCTCATTCTGTTCTTGAGTTATTGGGTTTGATAACGGATGGTCAGACACGACGCGCCCAATTCTATCCATGCGGACATGCCGGCTGCTATGAAATACTTATCATCCATTTCAAAGAAAACTGATTTTTCCCATCTTACAGTCTGATATCTCCACTTGATACAGGACTTAATTGCTTTTCATTACATGCTATAGTTACAGTGCTGCATCAAATTAAGTAAAACGTTACACTCGATTTTAAAAATCTTGTAGATGTAAAAATGCATTGTGTATGGTTGATCTACATCTACATATTTACATCTTCATATCTACATCTACATATATACTCTGCCAGCCACTAAGCAGTGTGTGACAGAGGACACAATTCATGCCAAAGTCATATTTTCCCCCCTCTGTTCCACTCGCGGATCGCGCGAGGGAAAAACGACTGTCTGAACGCCTCAGTATGAACTCTAATTTCCCTTATCTTTCAATGGTGATCATTGCACGATTTGAAAGTTGGTGGTAATAATATATGCTCTACATCCTCGGTGAAGATCAGCTTTCGGAATTTAGTGAGCAGCCCCTCCTGTTTAGTGTGCCGTCTACCTGAAAAAGTGTCCCACTTCAAACTTTCTACGACATTTGTAATGCTCTCGTGATGGCTAAATGTACCAGTCACAAATCTTGCCACTCTTCTTTGGACCTTCTCAATCTCTTGAATCAGACCCAACTGGTAAGGGCCCCATACAGACGAAAAATACTCTAAGACTGGACGAATTAATGTACAGTAAGCTATTTCCTTTTTTTGAAGGACTGCATCGCTTCAGGATTCTGCCAATAAACCGCAATCTAGAGTTTGCCTTACCTGTTACTTGTGTAATCTGATCATTCCATTTTAGATCAATTCGAAAAGTCGCACCGCTTCCAAAGACTTGGCATTTATTTTGTACTCGTACATTAATGGGGATTTTCGACTTGTTATATGCAGTAGGTAACACTAACTAATTTCTGCAAATCCTCGCTGATTTGATCACAACTTTCGTGTGATATTACTTTACTGTAGACTACAGCATCATCGGCAAACAGTCTAATGCCACTGTCAATACCATCAACCAGATCGTTCATGTAAAGCAGTGGACCGATTATACTGCCCTCGGACACACCTGAAGTTACTCTTGTTTCTGTTGAAGTCACCCCATTCAGGACGACATACTGCTCCCTGTCTGTTAGAAAACTTTCTATCCAACCGCGTATGTCATCGGATAGACCGTAAGCGTGTACTTTCTGGAGCAATCGACATTGCAGAACTGAGTCGAACGCCTTTCAAAAGTCGAGGAATATGGCATCAACCTGGGAGAGGGTATCTAGAGCCTGTTGTATATCATGCACAAAGAGGGTCAGAAGTGTCTCGCATGATCGCTGTTTCCTAAAATCGTGCTGGTTTTTGCAGATGAGCTTCTCACAAGGGAACCTCCCCATCGCACCCCCCCTCAGATTTAGTTATAAGATGGCACAGTGGATAGTCTTTTATAAACTGAACACAGATCACTCAAGAAAGCAGGAAGAAGTTGTGTTGAACTATGAAAAAAATACGCAAAACATACAAACTGAGTAGTCCATGCACAAGATAGGCAACATCAAGGATAGTGTGAGCTCAGGAGAGCCGTCATCTCATGGTTAGCATCTGCGGAATGAGAGGTCCTTGGTTCAAGTCTTCCCTTGAGTGAAAAGTTTACTTTCTTTATTTTCGCGAAGTTATGGTCTGTCCGTTCGTTCATTGACCTCTCTGTTCACTGTAACAAGTTTAGTGTCTGTGTTTTGCGACCGCACCGCAAAACTGTGCGATTAGGAGACGAAAGGACATGCCTCTCCAGTGGGAACCGAAAACATTTGATCGCAAGGTCATAGCTCAACCAATTCCAGCACAGGAAAACACGTCTGATATATTCTATATGACACTGGTGATGGCATGTGCGTCACATGACAGGAATATGTTGTCAAACCAACTAACTTGTACACTTGGGGAATGGGTAAAAAGATTCTATACCTTGCCCGATTTAGGTTTTCTTATGGATGTGATAATCACTCCCAAAAAAGTAAACTGCAACAAATGAATGCAACAGTTGCACAGTTTTCCCTGTGCTCCGTCAAAACATGTTTTTAACGTTTTCAAATTTTTCTGTGTGTAGACTGTCAAATCCTGCATATGTCCAAGCAAATCTGAACATGTCCTGGAATTTTGGAGAGTGAAGTTGATTATGTGTGAGTGCCTGAACTTTGATAATTGACACACGATCACGTAAACAATAGTGCTCTATGTACCTGTGCAGCTTCGCAAAATCATAGAATCTTTTCACAAAGTATTTCACTTGCCAAAAACCAAACACATCTAAGAGGTGTTCAACCTGGAGGAATGGTAATCACGTCTACTTCCACACTAAAATTGTACAATGCCTGATCCTTCTGTCCTGTATAGCTGTCAAAGAGTAAGGCAAAATCTTTGTCCGTGTAAGGAGCAATCACACGTTCATTAAAGTCTATGACTAGTCGTTTTTCCATTTTTCCTGACCCACTGCAATTCACAATGACATTCAGCCTTTGCACAAGTACCCTATTCACCTGTTGCTGAACTTGCAGTCCAAATACACCATTTTTTTCCGCAAACATAAATAAAATGTAGGTAAAAGAAATCCTGCTTTGTTCAGAGCATATTGTATGATATAACTATGTGAAGTGGCATGCAGCTGGTCTACAATACATTCCGTGTCGCCTTCCCCAACTAACGATAATGTGTGGATCGATTTCATTTCATAGTTAAAACCAGACTGATCTTTGTTGATAATATATGCATCTTCATCTTCATACTGTTGGAATCTGACGTTAGTTTCTGTAATAAACGTCTTGGAACACTCTAAAAGTTCTTCCAGTTTATTCGAGTAGTTCTTACTTATATGTTTTGTAATCTTCCTACTCGTAATTTTTTGAACGTGTCAAGCCAATGAGATGAAGCCTTGAAGTCCAGGCCGATTTGTTTAGCGTAATGCAATCCCCAAATCTGTAAGATTGTATCATGCTCTGAACTTAATTCATTTCTGGCTTTAATAAATTGTCAGTATACATGGTTTTCTAGTTCACTGAACTTCTATCTTCGAATTCCACCTCGTTCCACGACTTCTTTGCAATATTTAATTGTGTGCTTTTCTCCTCCATCCCTTTAAATTTCTTAAATTTATTTGTTACTTCACTCCATAATCTATATTTGCATCTTTAAATTGGTTTGGACAGTAACCTGTATTGGAGCATTTCCTTCATGTAACCCAAAGAAATACCATCAGATTTAAGTCGCAGTATTTCCTCTTCATGTTCTTCGTACAGATCATCAACAATCTCATCATCTGGTACATACAGTCCCGCAGCAATCAGCAAGGTATCATCATCACCACATGTACTGTTTATCAACAAATGTAGGAAATAATCATACAAATGTTCGACAATCATTCGATCCCTTAAGAAACTTTCCGACTCCTTACAGTTTGGAAAATATTCATTGACCTTGTTATTCAAGTCACGAGCTATATTTGCTGGATTCATATTGCCCACGGAATACATCTCACGTATTTAATGCACTCTAGTCCAAAGTAGCGAACAGTCAACTGCCAGCCAGGGAGCCTCGTTAGCAGGAATACTCTCTCTATCCTTGATGTTGCATATCTTGGGCATGGACTATTCAGTTTGTATATTTTGCTTATTTTTTTCATAGTTCCATACAACTTCTTCCCGTTTTCTCGAGCGATCTGTGTTCAGTTTTTCAAGGCCTATTCACTGTGCCAACTAATAACTAAATCTGAGGGGGCTGTGATGGGGAGGTTCCCTTGTCAGAGTCTAGGAAGGACACTATGTCTGAACACAAAATATGTTCCATGATGTCTATAGACCTATATCTCTAATGTCGATCAGTTGTAGAATATTGGAACACGTATTATGTTCGAGTATAATGTCTTTTCTGGAGACTAGAAATCTACTCTGTAGGAATCAGCATGGGTTTCGAAAAAGACGGTCGTGTGAAACCCAGCACGCGCTATTCGTCCACGAGACTCAGAGGGCCTTAGACACGGGTTCACAGATGCCGTGTTTCTTGACTTCCGCAAGGTGTTTGACACAGTTCCCCACAGTCGTTTAATGAACAAAGTAAGAGCATACGGACTATCAGATCAATTGTGTGATTGGATTGAGGAGTTCCTAGATAACAGAACGCAGCATGTTATTCTCAATGGAGAGAAGTCTTCCGAAGTAAGAGTGATTTCAGGTGTGCCGCAGGGGAGTGTCATAGGACTGTTGCTATTCACAATATACATAAATGACCTGGTGGATGACATCGGAAGTTCACTGAGGCTTTTTGCAGATGATGCTGTAGTGTATCGAGAGGTTGCAACAATGGAAAATTGTACTGAAATGCAGGAGGATCTGCAGCAAATGGTGCACGGAATGGCAATTGAATCTCAATGTAGACAAGTGTAATGTGATGCGAATACATAGAAAGATAGGTCCCTTATCATTTAGCTACAAAATAGCAGGTCAGCAACTGGAAGCAGTTAATTCCATAAATTATTTGGGAGTACGCATTAGGAATGATTTAAAATGGAATGATCATAAAAAGTTGATCGTCGGTACAGCAGATGCCAGACTGAGATTCATTGGAAGAATCCTAAGGAAATGCAATCCGACAACAAAGGAAGTAGGTGACAGTACGCTTGTTCGCCCAATGCTTGAATACTGCTCAGCAGTGTGGGATCCACACCAGATAGGGTTGATAGAAGAGATAGATAAGATCCAACGGAGAGCAGTGCGCTTCGTTACAGGATCATTTAGTAATCGCGAAAGTGTTACGGAGATGATAGATAAACTCCAGTGGAAGACTCTGCAGGAGAGACGCTCAGTAGCTCAGTACAGGCTTTTGTTAAAGCTCCGAGAACATACCTTCACCAAAGAGTCAAGCAGTATATTGCTCCCTCCTACGTATATCTCGCGAAGAGACCATGAGGATAAAATCAGAGAGATTAGAGCCCACACAGAAGCATACCGACAATCCTTCTTTCCACGTACAATATGAGACTGGAATAGAAGGGAGAACAGATAGAGGTACTCAGGGTACCCTCCGCCACACACTGTCAGGTAGCTTGCGGAGTATGTATGTAGATGTAGATGTAGAACAAATTGATGTCAGTGAAATTCGCCAGTAATTATGAGCATCCGATTTTCTACCCTTTTCATAGATTGCTATGACCTGGGCCTTCTTCCAGTCCCATGGAACTTTCCGCTGTTCAATGACCTCTGACAGATGATGGATAAGAATGGTGGTAGCATAGTCAACATATAATCTTACGGGGATACCATCTGGGCCAGATGCCTTCCTGGTGGCTAAGGATCTTAACTGCTTTACAATCCCAGATACACTAAACACTATGCCAGCCATCCTTGCATTTGTTCAATAATTGAAAGAGGGAATGGTGCTGCAGTCCTCTACAGTAAACAAGTTCTTGAAAGCTAGGTTTAGAATTTCGGCGTTCTGTTTGTCATCATCAGTTACATCACCCGTACTCTCAGCAAGAGAAGGTATTGAATTATTTGTAGCGTTCATAGATTTTACGTATGACCAAAATTGTTCTATGAATGAATAAATCAATCAATCAATCATAGGATCCGCAGACAAAATGTTGCTTTCAAATTCATTAAAAGAATCTCTCATTGTCCTTCTGACAGCTGCTTTCATTTCACATAATTCCTGTTTGTCAGTGGGGCAGTGACTATGTTTAAAATGACTGTGCAAAATTCTTTGCTTTCTCAGCAACTTCCTAATATGTTTGTTGTACCAAGGTGGATCCATTCCCTCCCCTATATTTTTGCTAGGCACATACGTCTCTAGCACATGGTGGACAATACCTTTAAATTCTGACCAAAGATGCTTTATATCTTTAACATTTGATGACATCCATGCTATGTATATTGTTCTATGGATGAATAAATAAATAAATCATAGGATCTGCAGACAAAATGTTGCTTTCAAATTCATTAAAAGAATCTCTCATTGTCCTTCTGACAGCTGCTTTCATTTCACATAATTTCTGTTTGTCAGCGGGGCAGTGACTATGTGTAAAACGACTGTGCAAAATTCTCTGCTTTCTCAGCAACTTCCTAATATGTTTGTTGTACCAAGGTGGATCCATTCCCTCCCCTATATTTTTGCTAGGCGCATACGTCTCTAGCACATGGTGGACAATACCTTTAAATTCTGACCAAAGATGCTTAATATCTTTCTGTTCCACAGTGAATGCTTGGAGGTGACGATGAAGATATTCATTAATGACACTTTTATTTGCTTTCCCAAACAAGAAAACTCTATGCTGTTGCTTTTTTTTCCCCAGGTACCACTGACATAGAAGCCACAATTACATTAAGGTCACTAATATCTTCTTCTAGATTAACTTCCTCAAAAAGATCAGGTCTGTTTGTCGCCAAGATATCTAATATGTTCCAATCTCGAGTTTGTTTTCTAACCAATTGCTCAAGGTTGTATGTTGAGAGTGTTCCTAGAATAACTTCACACGAATCTTTACTTCTGCCCCCTGTGATAAACGTGTAATTTTCCCCGTCAATGGATGCCAGATTAAAGTCTCCACCTATAACTAACGGATAATTTGGATATTATTTGCTATGTACTCAAGTCTTTCCCTGAAACGTTCTATAACATCTGTTGTGGATACTGGTGGTCTATAAAAACATCCTAATACAATGGTCAGTCCTTGTCTGATTGACAGCTTTATCCAGACTATTTCACAGTCCTACCCAGTATCAATCTCAACTGCATTTAAACAGCTTTTAATTGCAATGAACACACCACCTCCCATAGCATCAGTCCTATCCTTCCTAAACATTGACCAATCCAAGTTCAAAATTTCACTGCTTTTTATGTCTGGTTTCAACCAGCTTTCAGTAACTAATACAATATTGGCATCGTTACTGTTTATTTCGGAGAGTAACTCGGGGATCTTGCTACAGACACTTCGACAATTTACTAACATGAGATTAAGCATATTTAAATCCTTTGGAATGACCTGCTTAGGCGAAGTAACAATTTTTACAGTTGGCACACCCACATCAGTGACATGAACAGGTAAGTTTTCAGGTCAACGGTTTGCTCCCCGTGGGGAGGAACCTAATGTAAAAAACCATGTGCATGCCACAAGTACTGTGCTACCCATGTAGCTGCTTCCTGTGTTGATTTTAGTTCAAACAATGCTGTGAATGAAATGTAGATAAGATATAAAAATTTTATTTCAAAATGAGGAAAGAAGGCTATCTCATTTCTTCTTGAGTTATTGGGTTTTATGTCTGAAGGATGGTCATGGTCTGAAGGATGGTCATGCGCAACATGCCTATTCACATCCTTGCACATCACAAATCCTGTGATCATAACATCCTTCATATCTTGTAAATGATTCAAGATAATGAAACAAGGTTTTTTTCTGCAAATAAAAACATGCTATGGGGAACATGATGTTGTATGATAAAAACTTGGAACTTTTTTTATTCATAGAGATATGGAAGTGACTCATTTGCAGCAGTGAGAGGTTGCCAGCTCAGGATGCACTTAAGATGTCTGTAGTAGTTATGGAAACCCAAGCAGTGTGTGTTTACATGTCCACAACACCTGAGGATGGCTGTAGCAAGATGTGTATACATGTATACATGCCCACAGCAATGAAAGTGTTAAAATGATATGTGTCAAGTTGCAGACAACCACAGTTAAAAGATTCTCACATAAATCTTTTGGCCACAGCCTTCATCAGTAAAATACACACACACACACACACACACACACAAACAAACAAACAAGCACACCTCGACTCCAGCATCCCCGGCCTGAGATGCTGGAGTTGGTGGTCGTGTGTGTGCAAGGTGTGTTTGCTTGCTTGCTTGCTTGCGTGTGTGTGTGTGTGTGTGTGTGTGTGTGTGTGTGTGTGTGTGTGTGTGTGTGTGTGTTGTCTGCAACTTGACGTGTCTTCTATACAGCAAGTAGCAATCTGTCTTTTCCTGCATTGTTGATATTCCTATCTGGGGTTTCCATTGTTTGAAAATGATACATGTGTTGATTTTATTACCCTATGCCTAACCTTTACCAAAATTTTTTACATGTGTGTGTGTAAGATGTTCCTTGCAAGTGAATTTTTACACATAGCACAGTTCACTGAACTTTGTTATTAGTTTGTCCACATAGACAACATCTGCATCTCTTCTTACTCCTCGAATCATTTTCTTCCAGTGTGGATTGTGCATGTGCATACATAATTATTACATCATCATATACTATGCAGCATAGAATTATTTAAAATTTTGATTATCACATACCAACTGACACTTATGAGTCAGCTCTTTGAGATTCTATGCAGCATATGACTGATGCGACTTCTTGCAACAATGAAAAAAATGCAAGCCTAGCTGCTACAAAATGTGCTTGCTGCTTTAATGTTTAGAGAGCAAACTATGAATTTTGGACAAACCCAAGCACTCAAGTTTATCAAGAGGACGTAATTTTTGTAGAAGACACAATATTTGAGGCTTAGTAGCTATCAGAAAAGCACTCTGTTTAGCAATGTCGGTGTGCTACTCGCTTGGAAGTGGAGCTGTAGATGGCTGCAGTGTAAGTCCCAGTCTTTGACTTCTAGATGAAGTGGCATAAATGGTGGTGATGGTCGTGGGATGCTGTTCTAGCTTCATGATTTGCAGCAATACAAGCTGCTGCTGTTGCTCCAGAATTGCCTTTTGAAATTGCAGCTGTTACTTTCATTGTTCTTGTTGTGCCTGCTGTTGCATTAGAAGTTGCAGCTGTTACTCCATAGTTTCATGAGTTCAAGATTCATGATCACTGATACTCTGTTTTCCTCACACATGTGCTAAGTTTGAATCCCTGTCACCAATATTACACCTGCTATGGTGCAACACACTCTTTATTGCACATAAAATATTGGTACACTAAAAAGTAGAAACACTGTAATCACTGGATAGTACACAATTCTAGTCCACACTAGGTCATTGTAAACTGTCAAATACACCAAAAAAATAAACCAGATTGTCCACAGCAAACAAATCTGTCAATAATCTGTAGTATAGCAATAAAAAACATAGTCCAGCTGAAATCCACCATACAACCAAGTCATGAAAGAATGGTGCAAGTGAATTGAAGACTTTAGCACAGTGGAATTTGATGTGCCTTGCAGCCAACTGGGAGCAGGATTTTATCTCTGGCTGGATGTCAGCAACCAGGTCCTTGTGACATCCTGGCACCATGCACTGGATGCTAATAGTGGACATAGCAGGGTACTAACCTGACTATCGAATAAAAGAGAAACAGTAACTATTGCAGACTGTATTAAAATGTAGTTCATGACCTAACTTTCCTCTATGACAACAGAAACGAAGCAACTCATTCCCTAAAAAAAATTCTTCAAATTGAAGTCAAAACTGGCATCCAAGTATCTTATATAAAGATTCAGCACATGGGAAATAGTTTTGCAGTATCTTGATGGACTACTCAATTTGCCAAAATATCCAAGGTAGCTCACTCAAATACCTAGGAGCAATTATCTAACCTTCAGGATTAAATCTTGAACCAAACAGAGAGATAACCTCTGCATTACAAAAATCGAGTGAGGTGGTGCAGTGGTTAGCGCACTGGATTCGCACTCGGGAGGACGACGGTTCAATCCCGCGTCCGGCTATCCTGATTTAGGTTTTCCGTGAGTTCCCTAAAATGCTCCTGGCAAATGCCGGGATGGTTCCTTTGAAAGGTCACGGCTGACTTCCTTCCCTGTCCTTCCCTCATCCAACGAGACCGATGACTTCGCTGTCTGGTCTCTTCCCCCAAACAATCCAATCCAAAAAAATTTGGATTATAAAACACCTACAAAATCATTTGAAACAGATAACAAAAATCGTTATCCGAGAATGCAAAACTAAGACATTACAACACATTAATCATGTCACAAGGAATACAAAAATGGGTAATCTTAATGAATAGAGGCTGATCAAGGCACAGAAAAGCAAGAAAGAAAAATTCCAATGAAAATATGAGGGTCATTTCAAAAACCATGGCAAATATTTTATGTCTCAAAATGGCAACAAATTAAAAAATTCCAAATATGTAAACGGAGGGTTGGCTTGTTTGGGAGAAGAGACCAAACAGTGAGGTCATTGATCTCATCGGATTAGGGAAGGACGGGGGAGGAAGTCAGCCGTGCCGTTTCAAAGGAACCGTCCCAGCACTTGCGTGGAGCAATGATGAAACAAGTTTGATCTTTTCAAATGTGTCTTACTGTCATTTGCAATGGTATACAATAGTACAGGGCAGGAACACGAACCTGTGACATCTCAGAGTCCCTCAAAATAATCTCCCAACAAATCCGTCACACACTGCCAATGCTGTAGAAGATGCTGAATACCCATGGCCTCACCACGAATGAATCATTGCATCTTACATGTCATTACTGTGGCAATGTTGTCATGTTTGAAAGTGTGTTCCACAGAATGGCTCTTTCAGTTTTGGTATGAGGTCATAATCACAAAGTGATAAATCTGGTGAATATGGTAGATTATCTAGCATTGTGTAGCCATTCAGGACATTTCTCCTGGATAGCCTGTCATAGGTTTCATTGCAGGGAAGTGCAGCAGTAGTACAGTGTCCACGTGGAACAAAATGGCACAAAACCACTCCTCTAATGTCACAAGCTATAATGACCATTAACTTCACAGAAGAGCACTGTGATGAAATTTCTGCCTGTGTGGTGAACCTGGATGACACCATTAAGGAACTGGTGTTTCAGTTCTGGCTCATAGGCTCTGGCCCAGAATTCATCCATGGTGATGATTCTTGCAAGCATATTGTCTCTCTCCTCCTCACAATGTGCTAGATGCACATGAGAAGTTTTGTAATGTTTTCACTTTTCTACTTCACATTGTGCATGAGACACCCACTTTATAGCAACTTTATGTATGTGTAGCCCATTCTGTAAATTCCTGTAGATTGTTATCATCTCAGTACCTGTACACAAGCACTGGATGATCTGCGTGAGCACAGCCAAATGCACACTGACAGTCTGCTTGGATTGGTGCATGTCGCCCATTGCACCTCTGCCAAGCTTGACAGCATCTACCCACTGAGCAACCATTCAGTACAGTACAGCAGCATTTCCTGCCACTTTCACAAGCTTCTTGTGTCTTTGTCATGCACTCATTCCATGGTGAACTCCAATCTTTACGTAAGAGCACTGTTCAAGTTGGGTAACATCCCTACTGAATAGCTGCTCAATTCACATTGTGGTCTCTTTTCATGCTTCATTCTCCTGGAAAGAACTACCATCTAGTATCACATTATGTTACTGTGGATTCTTGGGGAGACTCCTGATGCCATGGAATGCACGTAGTTTGTAATGTACTATGGTGTGTTGTTGCAACTGATGGTAAAATATGTTTGAAACGACAAAATTTGTTTCATCTTTCTTCTCATGTTATATCTTTATGCCAATATGTGTGCTCATCTATCTCCCTACATGTAATGTTTACATATGAACTAACTTTCAATCTGCATATTTCAGAAGTTTTTTATTTGTTACTATTTTTGAGACAGCAAATAGTTGCCATGACTTTTGCAATGACCCTCACTTTTGGCTGTGTCTGAATTGGTGAATTCAGATGTAAAGGCAATCTCAGGAATAATATCAGAATTTTGAGAAAATATCTCACACTTTCAGAAAAAGATGATTAAATTCTGAAGTTACATTCTAACAATGAGTAATATCAGGCTGATCAAAGGAATTCTAAGTCTTGCCATCACAATGAAAGGTGAGATTGATGAGCTGCTTGGAACACTGGCGTTACAGGTGACACAGCACATGATACATCTGCATTCAAAACACTTGTTGAGGATCATACATTTTCTGAATGAATTTTATCCCTGCAACCATTCAAGCATGACTCACAGCTTTGCATCTGCCAGTACATTTCTCCTATTTTCAAAAATCCACCTGCGTACCTTGCTGGACTAGCATTCCTGGAAGAAAAAATGTAGCGCAGAAATGGCATCGATAGTTAACTCAGTACAGCACTTGCCCCTGAAAGGGAAAAGTTTGCCTTTTCAAATCCCAGTCCTGGACAGTTTTGATCTGCCAGGAAGTTTCAAATTAACAGACATTCTGCAGCAGAGTGGAAATTCATCCTGGAAACAATGCTCTTCTTTCAAATTCAGATAGGAGAGAGCTACTGGTGGGATTTGAGGGAAACACGAGTCATGCTCGGATAGATCAGTCATTAGAGAACTTGTCCACAAAATGCAAAGGTAGAGGTTCAAGTTCTGATCCATCATGCAGTTTTATCTTCCAGAAAGTTTTAATTATACGTTTGCAGACAAAGCGAAAACTGGAAC
This sequence comes from Schistocerca gregaria, assembly GCF_023897955.1. Classification (NCBI taxonomy): domain Eukaryota; kingdom Metazoa; phylum Arthropoda; class Insecta; order Orthoptera; family Acrididae; genus Schistocerca; species Schistocerca gregaria. Next base: position 524,161,787 of record NC_064925.1, on the reverse strand, counting down.
CAAAAGGACCTGGTCAGAGGAATGGAACACAAACTTCATCAAGGACATGAAAAGGTTGTGGGAGAAGAGGATAGCAAAGTTACATAAATTCAATCATGTTTCTCATTCTGGCAAAATGATGAAAACAAAAATATATGGAACATTCCTTTCTTTAATTCTTACATACTAACAAAACATTTCCATTTTTCAGTTCTCATATGCTATGAATATTTACAAATGGTATTACACAATAAATGTAAACACACAAATCAAGTGCACGAAAATCAAATTTCACAGTTGTTTAACCAATCTCTTTATAGTAAAATATGTTTGCCATACACACTTACTGAGCTCAAATGTCCAGAGTCACCAATAAATACTGTGAACAAAAATATATCTTTTGTTTCTCCTTGAGGACCAATCTGTATAAAACCTTCAGCCTCACACAATTCCGGAAAATATAGTTGGGAATTTTGACAAGTATATTCTGAATTAAACGATGTCTGGCTACCAGACTCTTGTAACAATGATTCACAACTCTGGAAGGAAAATAAGACATTTATGAATAACCAATTTAAAGTATCTAATTAAAAAAACTAAAAAAGCAAACTTCTTAATACAAATATATTGTTTAATTTTCAATTGCTTTATGGTTTCTGGTTTCCTTGGAGTAATAAAACACAATTCTGAAAAAATATGGGCTCAAAATAATAGAAGTCTATTTAAGAGGAGCAAAAGTACAAGACGTCATAAGAGGAATGTTTGCCATTGTAGGTGTGGTCATGAAAATATCACAACAGTGAAAAATTTGGAAATAAAGCACAATTTTTTTAAAAAAAAGTATCTTTAATGTTTCTTGAAAGACACTAAAATAACTTATGGATTTGTAGTTACCAATTTCCAGTCCCCACTTTCTAAATATTATCTTGTCTCAGATGAAGAAAGAAAGAAAATATCTGAAAGAGTGAAGAAATATTGGGCACACAGAAGAGCAAAACACCTTTCATATAAGAATAGACTCTAATAATTATATTACCTAAATATCATATTAAGTTATTGTTGAACCAAACTGTATCCCTATGTAACAACTTGTTTAGAACTTTGTATTTTTGACTAGAGTGGTCCAATGAAGGCCATAAAATAAATAATAATAAAAAAACTAGTAACAAATCACCAACAAAATGGCCACACTTTTTAAATTCATCTATTTAACGTTTACAATCATAAGCACCTGCAAATGGACAGTGGGTGTAAAACACAACGGGGCACTCTTTAATTGATCTAAGAGAGTAACTTGTCTCATCCATACTTCTAATGTTAATCTATGGCCTGGGATGAAATTCCAAAAAAATAATGAATTGTCACAAAATTTCACCCCATCTCTGCCACATAATAAATCAATAATTTCTTGCTTCCTTGACACAATGAAACATGCAGAAGTTCAACTTATACATAAAAGGGGGAGACAAGCTGAGATAGGATATTTCTGCCCAGTGGCAATACTACCAATTTTTAAATAAAATATCTGCACAAACAGCATCTAATCGATTAGAAAAGTGTAACAGAATTCATAAAATTATTCTGAACAATCAATATGGATTTAAGAAATGGTGAAGTACAGTGCACTTCAGTGTAGCAGAATATCGGAAGTTGTCATACTGATGTTCTTACTGTCTTAGTGAATACACATAAGAAGATGTTAATTAAATTAAAGCATTGATGTTTTAATTCAAAGAAAAAGAATCAAACTGTACTAGTAATAAAATTCTAATGATGTAAAGAGAAAGTCTATCAGCTGTTGTCTCCCTTTAAGAAGATAGGGAAAATATTTAGAATTGAATGTTGATTTTATGTCATATTTACTTCTGAAATAAAGAAGCTAATTTATGTTCAGACAAAAAATCATGATCTCATCTGTGATAACTGAATTTTGGTGCAATATTCACCAACATACTGCATATTTGACTGGTCAATATCGGAATAAAAAATTTTCAAGAGAACTAGTTGTAAAGCTCTGTCACTCCTTTCTTTACTAAATTTCTCTTCACGTTTTTGCTGATATCAGACTATCAGGCTCAAGTATGGGAGCTTTACATAAAGATCATGCTTCATTACAAAAATAACTTGACTATGTGTCTAATATGCAAATGTGTCTCTTTTACGTTGCACATCCTGAAGTTATTTAATTAAAGAATGAAAAATGTCGCTCTGAAATAATAACAGTACAATTTAAATCACTTCCTTTTATTGTCTGTTTTGCATGTGACGTACTTCCCTAACAATACTTACACTTACCCAGCCCCATTTAGCAATTATTGTTGTTTCATTTCACACTGAAGTGAGCATTACTATGTTATGTTTTCACATTAATTGAGCAGGTATTCACTGATCACAGAAAGCCTTTTAACCCGTTCACGGGCTGTGGGAGATAAACTTCTCACTAATGCTATTCCTTTACTGCATTCATGGAAATACGTGTTCCCACTTCCGCACGCTCCTGGCCCCTAGTGGTAGTCCGCTGCATTAGCTCTGGTTTCTGTTTGTAGCTAAACATAGCTTTTAGGACGATTGGAAGTATATATCCCACCAAATAATGGTGTTCCCAGGGTTCTTGGGAAGTATGCTTACCACCAAAAGTCATTTCTGAAAGGAGCTCGGGAAATTTATATACCACAATGTCTTTTGTGGTCCTTGGGAAGCATACTTACCACAAACGTCGAGGTACCACAATGCTTCTGGGAATATGTCTTACCACCACTGTATTTGCCTGACATCGTGTGGTAGTACATTGTACCAGGTATATGAAACTGCTACAACAATCAGTTTGTGTGTATCGTGGGATCACTACTGTTGTAGTGCTCATAGCTTTACTGTTTTCACATTGAGGTAAGTAAATTTTAATATTGGTGGCAATATAATTGGAATATCATATTATAACTTATTATTCGCCTCACAATCTTTCTTTGCTTTTCGTAGCAAAAATGTCAAAGAAGCACACCTATACTAAGAAATACACACCATAAAAAGCATTGTAGTTGCTATTTTCACTACCTGGTGATCCTGAGGATTCTGAAATAGAATGTAATGAAGCATCAGAAGATGAATTTGCTTCAGACGTTGATCTGTGTTTGCTTCCACAACCTAATATCAACAACAGTGCAAACAATTCTTGCCCCATGGACGTCAATATTTCTAGTGACAGTACCGTAAGTGCAGAAGAGCCATTGGCAGAAGAGGAATGGTCCGATGACACTGCTGTTTTCGACTTTCTTCGCGTTGATACAAAAGGAGAACCAGTTGTCAACCACCCATTGACAAAACACAGCACAGAGATTTATTTTTATTTATTTATTTATCTCATGTTCCGGTGCTCCATGTTGTGACACTATCACAGGATATGAAATGTGTCAATTTTACAAGCTTTTGGACAGAATTTATGGTAATACATAAAACAAAACAAAAACAGTAAACAGTAACTTAGGTCCCACTACAAAAAAATACATTTTAGATATAGATAGAGATTACACAACAAAAAACAGTAAACAGTTCCTTAGGTCCCACTACAAAAATACATTTTAGAGAGAGATAAAGATTACAAAATAATAAGTGTTACCGAGAAATAAATACTGCAAAATATATGTTTACAATCAAAATATTCAGTATTACAAATACAAATTTGGGCATACATTTGCAATTTACAATACAAGAGATGTTAAACACTGTGGTTCAGGAACTCTTCTAATGTATAAAATCGTCCTTGCAATAGAACCTGCCTTAAGGTTTTTTTAAACAAGAGATCATCATCTACTAAACACTTAAATCTTGAAGGGAGGGCATTAAAAATCTTACAGCCACTGAAATGGACTCCTTTCTGCACCATACTTAGATTTGGCTGTTTGTAGTGGATATCTTGTTTCTTTCTAGTATTGTGACTGTGATATGCACTATTTGGCTTAAAGATGGATTTTTCTTTTCTTATGAAGCACATCAACGAGAATATATACTGCGCAGTAGATGTAAGTATTTCAAGCTTCTTAAAAAAGATTCCTGCATGTGTCTCTAGGATGGACTCCACACATGATCCTTACGGCTCTTTTTTGTACACACAGTACTTTTTTAGCCAGTGGCTGATTTCCCCAAAATATAATTCCAAATGCCATAATTGCATGAAAGTAACCATAATATGCTGACTTCATGGTTTCCATATTTCTATAAGAAGAAGCAATGTGCAATGAGTATGTTGCTGAACGAGAGAGAGACTACTTTCTTTCTTCATTTACCAATGAGATGCTGGAGTATTTGGTTCAGCAGACAAATCTGTATGCAGAACAACACAAACAAAAATGGCAATCTGGTCAGACTGTATGTGAGTCAACAAATAACTGGACAAATTTATCTGTAGAGGAGTTACAGGCCTGGATTGGAATGAATATCTTGATGGGTGTGGTTGTGTTGCCAAGTGTAGTGCACTACTGGAGTTCAGAACCTGCCTTAGGTCAGCCTTACATATTGAAACCTATGACATGCACACGTTTCAAAAAGATATGTGAAACTATTCACATAAATGACAACAGGCTGAATCCTTCAGGAGGGCATCCAAACCACGATAAACTTCACAAGGTCAAACCTCTTATAACCTTTCTGAACAACACAATTCGTAAGCCATACACTGCTAGTAAGGTATTGGCTGTGGATGAAAGCATTATACCTTTCAAGGGACCTTCTTCACTCAAGCTGTACATGCCTCTGAAGCCGGTAAAACGAGGATACAAGGTATGGTGTTTAGCACATTCAAAGACTGGCTATGTCATAAAATTTGATATTTACACAGGAAAATCAGATGACGGATGTACAGAAAATTCCCTGGGAGAGGGTATGGTCATTAGCCTCACCCAAGAGCCGAAACATAGTAACAGTTTAGTAGCATTTGACAACTTCTTCACCACAGTGAATTTAATGCAAATGCTTTTGAACAATGGATTCTACTCTATAGGGACTGTAGGGGCAAACCGGAAAGGGCTTCCTTCATAGAAATATTGCTTAACACTCTGTTCACCGATAGAGCCACTGTAGTTGTGTGTGGTGACTTTAATATTAATCTTATGAGTGAAAGTAGGCTAAAGGCACAGAAGTTGAAGTAACAAATACTGATTTGGGATTATCAGACCACAATGCTCTTTTCCTCAAAATTCATTCAAGGCCACTGAAAGAGAAAAAACACACTTCAAGTATAAAAGAAATTTTTCTACAGAAAACTGTGTAGAATTCATAAATACGCTAACTAATGAGGCTTGGGCAGAAGTACTATCACTAACAAATACAAATGATGCATATAACACATTTTCTTCCATTTTCATGGGATATTTTGAAATGTGTTTTCCAAAAAGCTGTCAAAAATCAGGTCACATGGCAATACAAAGCCAAGTTCTTGGATCACAGCTGGCATCAAAACTTCCTGTGGAACTCTAAAGCGACTAATTTCTAAAATGAAAACATCCACAGACCCACAATTCATAGAATATGTCAGGAATTACAAGAGGGTATATAGAAAAGTAATTGCTAAAGCAAAATTCATGAGTAATGATAGTTTTATAAGACAGTCTGAAAACAAATCAAAAGCCATATGGGGTATTGTGAAGACTGAAACGGGAAAGAGTTGTGAAAACCAGGACATTAGCTTCAAAAATTTTTAAAATGTCATTATTAATAAACAAGATTTGCCATATTATATTAATAATTATTTCATAAATGAAACAACTTCATTAAGCTTAAAATTTACAAATGAAGAAAAACCTGAATATCCAAAAACAACTTGTAGGATGAGGGTACAGCCAACAAATGAGGGTGAAGTGTTGAAAGCGATACAAAGCTTGAAACCCAAAATGTCGGCTGGCATAGATGAGGTGCCCTGTGTCAATCATAACAAGGATAGCAACACAAATCGCAAAGCCCTTTGCACAGTTAGCCAATTTATCATTCAGTGAACGATCTTTTCCAGAAACGTTGAAAATTTCAAAAGTGAAGCCATTATTTAAAAATGGCAACAAGTATAAGGTAAAAAATTATTGCCCAATATCTCTCCTCCCAGGATTTTCAAAAATATTAGAAAAACTGATGAAGCACCGTATCAATAAATATCTAAATGACCATAATTTACTAAACAGAAATCAGCATGGCTTCCAAGCACGTAAAAATATCGAAACAGCACTAACGTGCTACACTGAACAAATAATCAAAAATCTAGAAAAAGATTATAGTGTAGTAGGAGTAAATTTAGACCTCTCCAAAGCTTTTGACACTGTGAACCAGGACATTCTTTTAGAAAAATTTGAAGCGTTGGGTATACATGGGATAGGAAAAAAATGGTTTGAATCATACCTAAAAAACAGAACACAGGTTGTAGGACTGACATCAACTTACTATAACCAACTCCAACCACAAAATAAATTCAGTATCAGAGGCAAAATATGTAGAAATAGGAGTACCACAAGGCACCATCCTAGGGCCGATACTGTTTCTTGTCTATATAAATGATTTTCACACCTCAGATGATGCAGCCAAAGCAATAATATTTGCAGATGATACTAGTGTGATAATAAGTGCACCAAAGCAATTGCTACCAACAACTGCTGATAAAGTACTAAATTACATCAACTCTTGGTTCAATGCAAACAGGATGACATTGAATGTAAATAAAACAAATTATATGCAGTTTGGGGAAAGATGTCAAAATGTAAATCTCAATCTGGTGTGGGGTGACAAAGCCTTATACAGAGTGACATCCACAAAATTGCTGGGGATTCATGTGGATGAAAAATTAAATTTTAATGACCACGTAATAAAACTTACACAGAAACTTAATTCAGCCTGTTTTGCCCTCAGAATTATTGCAAATGTTTGTACCTCAGAGGATGCCACAATGGCATATTTCAGCTATTTTCAATCTCTTGCCACATACGGAACAATATTTTGGGGTTCCACAACAGGGCACCTAAAGCAAATTTTTTTGTTGCAGAAGAGGGCCATCCAAATTATAACTCACAGTCATCTACAGACACACTGCAAACCCATATTCAAAAAGCTTAGAATGCTTACTATACCATCATTATACATATACAAATGTGTATTGTATGTCAGGACCCACATTGCAGATTTTCAGACAAATGCCGACTTTCATAACTACAATACCCATAATAGTGCAGCACTCCATACTCAGCGAACAAAAAGAACAAATACACAAAGGCATGTGAGCCATATCGGTGCAAAACTGTACAACGCACTGCCTGTCAACATCATCAGGTAGTTAGAAGATGATAACAAATTTAAAACAGAATTTAAAAAATTTCTAGTATAACAATGTTTTTATTCTGTAAATTACTACGTACGTCAATAAATTTTTACTGATCATATTTATAAAGGCAAATGGAAAATACTCTATCTGTGCCTAATCATTCGTTAACTAATCGTTCATTACATTTACATACTTAAAGGACAGCTGTTGTGTGATGTAAATATACACTTAAGCAGTGTTGTGTATTTAAGGACATCTACATCTACATCTACATCTACATCCATACTCCACAAGCCACCCTGACGGTGTGTGGCGGAGGGTACCCTGAGTACCTCTATCGGTTCTCCCTTCTATTCCAGTCTCGTATTGTACGTGGAAAGAAGGATTGTCGGTATGCTTCTGTGTGGGCTCTAATCTCTCTGATTTTATCCTCATGGTCTCTTCACGAGATATACGTAGGAGGGAGCAATATACTGCTTGACTCTTCGGTGAAGGTATGTTCTCGAAACTTTAACAAAAGCCCGTACCGAGCTACTGAGCGTCTCTCCTGCAGAGTCTTCCACTGGAGTTTATCTATCATCTCCGTAACGCTTTCGCAATTACTAAATGATCCTGTAGCGAAGCGCACTGCTCTCCGTTGGATCTTCTCTATCTCTTCAATCAACCCTATCTGGTGCGGATCCCACACTGCTGAGCAGTATTCAAGCATTGGGCGAACAAGCATACTGTAACCTACTTCCTTTGTTGTAGGATTGCATTTCCTTAGGATTCTTCCAATGAATCTCAGTCTGGCATCTGCTTTACCGATGACCAACTTTATATGATCATTCCATTTTAAATCACTCCTAATCCGTACTCATAGATAATTTATGGAATTAACTGCTTCCAGTTGCTTACCTGCTATTTTGTAGCTAAATGATAAGGGACCTATCTTTCTATGTATTCGCATCACATTACACTTGTCTACATTGAGATTCAATTGCCATTCCGTGCACCATGCGTCAATTCGCTGCAGATCCTCCTGCATTTCAGTACAATTTTCCATTGTTGCAACCTCTCGATACACCACAGCATCATCCGCAAAAAGCCTCAGTGAACTTCCGATGTCATACACCAGGTCATTTATGTATATTGTGAATAGCAACGGTCCTATGACACTCCCCTGCGGCACACCTGAAATCACTCTTTACTTCGGAAGACTTCTCTCCATTGAGAATGACATGCTGCGTTCTGTTATCTAGGAACTCCTCAATCCAATCACACAATTGATCTGATAGTCCGTATGCTCTTACTTTGTTCATTAAACGACTGTGGGGAACGGTGTCAAACGCCTTGCGGAAGTCAAGAAACATGGCATCTACCTGTGAACCCGTGTCTAAGGCCCTCTGAGTCTCGTGGATGAATAGGGCGAGCTGGGTTTCACACGACCGTCTTTTTCGAAACCCATGCTGATTCCTACAGAGTAGATTTCTAGTCTCCAGAAAATACATTATACTCGAACATAATACGTGTTCCAAAATTCTACAACTGATCGACGTTAGAGATATAGGTCTATAGTTCTGCACATCTGTTCGACGTCCCTTCTTGAAAACGGGGATGACCTGTGCCCTTTTCCAATCCTTTGGAACGCTTCGCTCTTCTAGAGACCTACGGTACACCGCTGCAAGAAGGGGGGCAAGTTCCTTCGCGTACTCTGTGTAAAATCGAACTGGTATCCCATCAGGACCAGCGGCCTTTCCTCTTTTGAGCAATTTTAATTGTTTCTCTATCCCTCTGTCGTCTACTTCGATATCTACCATTTTGTCAACTGTGCGACAATCTAGAGAAGGAAGCACAGTGCAGTCTTCCTCTGTGAAACAGCTTTGGAAGAAGACATTTAGTATTTCGGCCTTTAGTCTGTCATCCTCTGTTTCAGTACCATTTTGATCACAGAGTGTCTGGACATTTTGTTTTGATCCACCTACAGCTTTGACATAGGACCAAAATTTCTTAGGATTTTCTGCCAAGTCAGTACATAGAACTTTACTTTCGAATTCATTGAAAGCCTCTCGCATAGCCCTCCTCACACTGCATTTCGCTTCGCGTAATTTTTGTTTGTCTGCAAGGCTTTGGCTATGTTTATGTTTGCTGTGAAGTTCCCTTTGCTTCCGCAGCAGTTTTCTAACTCGGTTGTTGTACCACGGTGGCTCTTTCCCATCTCTTACGATCTTGCTTGGCACATACTCATCTAACGCATATTGTACCATGGTTTTGAACTTTGTCCACTGATCCTCAACACTATCTGCACTTGAGACAAAACTTTTGTATCGAGCCGTCAGGTACTCTGTAATCTGCTTTTTGTCACTTTTGCTAAACAGAAAAATCTTCCTACCTTTTTTAATATTTCTATTACGGATGAAATCATCGATGCAGTAACCGCTTTATGATCGCTGATTCCCTGTTCTGCATTAACTGATTCAAATAGTTCGGGTCTGTTTGTCACCAGAAGGTCTAATATGTTATCGCCACGAGTCGGTTTTCTGTTTAACTGCTCAAGGTAGTTTTCAGATAAAGCACTTAAAAATATTTCACTGGATTCTTTGTCCCTGCCACCCGTTATGAACGTTTGAGTCTCCCAGTCTATATCCGGCAAATTAAAATCTCCACCCAGAACTATAACATGGTGGGGAAATCTACTCGAAATATTTTCCAAATTATTCTTCAGGTGCTGAGCCACAACAGCTGCTGAGCCCGGGGGCCTATAGAGACAACCAATTACCATGTCTGAGCCTGCTTTAACCGTGACCGTGACCTTCACCCAAATCATTTCACAATTCGACTTGCCGTTTAGAGAGGACAAAACTAAAGCCTTATGAAAAACAGACTATGCACTTAAAATAACAAACAGGGATGTATATAGACTATATTAATTTCATTGTATTATTATTAACTTCATTGTATTATTTTGTTTTGTACTTTTTACGTATATTGTTTGTGTCCCATTTCTTTCAAATGGCTTACATGTACCCTTGACAACATCCATAAAATATTTATTGTCAACAGATGGATAAATAAAATAACTGATGAAAGATAAATGTACCTTGAAAAGAGGAGAATTTCAGTTTCAATACAAACGTTGCATTGCAGCTATCAAATGTATGGACAACAAACCTGTCACTATTTTGAAAACTTCAGACCATCCTAGAGATACCACACTTGTCTCAAGAAAGAATAACGATGGCACAACCAGCACGGTTATGTGTCCCACAGCTGTGGCAACATACAATACCATAATGGGAAGGGTAGATCACTTTGATGAACTTAGAGAACGTTATGCAATAGGTCGACGTTCTCGTAAGTGGTGGCATCCGATTCTCTATTTCCTATTAGATATGGCAGTTGTAAATGCCTTTATATTGTACAAAACTAATAAAGGACAAGAGGGATATGACGACATGCAGTAACCATTCTAACCAAGAAGAACACCGTACCAGATCATGTTCGACTGGCAAAAGTAGGCGATCATATGCCTGTTTTAGAAACAACCTACAGACGGTGCCGAAAGTGTTCAACAATAGCTCGAGACAAGAGAACAAAATATGTATGTTGCTCCTGCAACATACCCCTGTGTATTGAACTATGCTTCTGTCAGTTTCATGGAAAATAAAAAGAAAATGTAACAATCATTTGAACATTTTGTTGAAAAAGAATTATTACTTGTAAATGAATCATTTGAACAGTTTGTTGAAAAAGAATTATTACTTGTAAATTTGTAATGTAAATGTTTTGAAATAAAGTGAAATAAAATGAAATCACCATCTTCTTAAAATTTTTTTACATGTAATGCCAACATGTTACAGCTTATAAAATGGAAATTGTATATCTTCTTCCCACCAAAGAGTAAAGCTCACAAGAGGGAAATCGGTTTACCACCAAAAATGTAAGGCTTAAAAAAGTGCTGTAATGATATATTTACCACCATAATTTTTAGATCTAATCACAAAAATAAAATTATCAAAAAATAAAATATAATAAATTGATCAAAATTCTAATTCAATGAAAAAAAAAAAAAAAAAAAAATTTGGCTTCGCTGAGTCGCCACACAAAATGCGCCCGTTAAAGGGTTAATTTATGTTCTGGTATCAATATGTGTCTCTACGGCAATTATTAATTCTCAAACATAAAACTGTATCAACTTTTCTCCATGACAATTATTGATTTTTCTACATGACACTGTACCAGCCACAAATCTTAACAAATACAGAATGCCTTTCCCTGAAATACTTTTCTTCTACTAACCGACATAACACTTTTCAACTATTAATTCCACTGTCTATCAAATTCTGCACATTACTGATTAGTGGTGACATGTGATCACTCCTCACAGTAGCCCATTGCTGACTCTTCTCCCTCCCAAGTCAGCAATTATTAAGGAGTACAATATCAACACATTATAACATCACAGACAGCAGTACTCCTTACAAGGTGAATGAATTATTTTTCAAGTCACGTCTCTTTCACATACAACAGATCTCCAGGTTTATTAAAAAAAATCTTTCATTACTGTAGTTCAAAACTTTCATGTGGCCTAGACTCTGGTTAAATGAAACTAGAGCATGATTAAACTAAAGTCAACTATGCTAACATAGTTCTTCAGACCAGAAGCATAACACTGCACTTGGTGACATGCTCGCAGGACAGCAGAGAGACTAAAAGAGATAGGTGAATCCACTGAAGAGGGCTCAACTGAGCTGATGGAGAGTGGGTGCACAAGAGTATCGTGTCACTGCTGATAACTTTGGAAAGATATGAGGATGAATGGAGCTGATACTGCTGTTCCAAGGACAAGTGGATCTGGACACTGTTATTCCAAGGACCAGCCAGCTGATGACGTGTGCTGCTGACGACCATGATGCAGATGCCAATAAAAGATCACAGATGGTTTGGCAGCTGTGTGCAGTTTTCTGTGGCAGTCTGCATCATGTTCAAACCCACAGTCTACAATTAATTTATCCAGTGAACTCAATTCTCATTCACAATCAAAGAACTGTGCAGTGTGGTGTGTCAGAGATCGAAATGGCCGAGAAAGACAATCAGACGTCTACAAAAGGGTAACATATTAAAAAGTTTATTTACAATATGTACACTTAAATATTGAAATATATGTAATTTTAATAGGTGTGAGTTGTTCTTGGTGCTGAGTTATATAAAGGAGAGTAATGTTCTTGACAGAGACAAACTAATGCAACCCAGGAGTCTCTAAGTGGTAGTAACACTTCATAGCACTGAACTACATCAACATATTTTCTCACTGTTGTATTTCATACTATGGTTAGTAATAGTATGAAGAGTCACTGAATCTGGGTCAAAACTCTGAGTGTGGCTGTTTAAAAAATCAGAGTCACAGGCAGTGATGTCTTGTGAATTCAGTACCCTCTGGTGGCACATATATGTGGTGCCCCCCACAGGAGACAGCGAGCAATGAAAGAGTGAGTTTGCTGGTGGAAGGTGTACATACACTGTCTCCCTTGTAGCTGCATGCGATCAATGAAGATGATGATACCATTCTATACTGAAAAATGCATCTCCTGCCTATCACCAATCACCGCACCAAAATTGCGTCCATTCATTGCATAGTGGGATTGTCAACAATGACGAGGGGGAGGTTTGTGTCTGTGCTGTGGTGTTGCTGATGGGGTTGGCTGTGGCGTTGTGGCGAATGGTGTCAATCAACCTGCATCCCAACTTTCATATTGCTAGCCACCATGAACATTTCCCAAAAAACAGAAGGTAGGACTGCAGAAAGGCTCGTTATCTGTGACTGCCATCACTACAAACAGCAAAGGGTGCAGCAGTGGCTGCAGCAATGTCTGTGGAGGTATCACTAGCTGCATACACAGGCAGGGATCAATCATGACAGGGCCATCGGAAGACCCATGTACCCTGATTAGGAATCAGCAAAGGTTGCTTCATCGCAGCAGACTGGACTGGAGGCAGGGTGTCTGAAAAATGAAAATCTGCAGCAGGATCACTACAATCACAGAAACAATGTAGGCTCTGGTGCCAATTATGGGTGCCCAATGCACTGTCAATAATGCTATGAGCACAGCTAAATCTCCGAGTGATGACCCCAGACTCTCAGTTGTGAAGCTAGTTATGGACATTACAGAAAACTTTGTCATTCATGCAGAAGTTCATTGGAAGTTAATGACAAAGGTGAAAGAGACACAGCAGAGTGTGGTGGCAATGAACATCTGCAGCCGTGTCTACATGATTAATCTTCAATTCACAATTAAGTGCCTGACAGAGGGTTCATCGAAACATCCTACAAAAGTTATGATGGGGAAGCATTCTGCGCAGGCATAATGCAATAGGTGTAACACTGACTGTTAATACTTGCCATACACTTCCGTACTTCCTGCCTCTTTTTTCTCTTTTGATTGTTTGTCCCATCAGTAACCTCAGTAACCATTTCCCTTTGGTCTCTTGACTCCCTTCCCGCCGGCCGTAATGGCTGAGCGGTTCTAGGCACTACAGTCTGGAACCGCGCGACCGCTACGGTCGCAGGTTCGAATCCTGCCTCAGGCATGGATGTGTGTGATGTCCTCAGGTTAGTTAGGTTTAAGTAGATCTAAGTTCTAGGGGACTATTGACCTCAGCAGTTAGGTCCCATAGTGCTCAGAGCCATTTGAACCATTTGCTCAGAAAAAACAACAAAGCATCATCCCTCGAGTTCAAAGCATGACGTTAGGACATCTGGGCATTCAAAGTGTGAAAGAAATGTTCAACTTCACTGTTCAATTGAGGAGAGAATAGTATCATTAGGATATGTTGAATTCCATTTTGTTCGCAAAATTGTGGAAATTCCAGAGAAGAAAACTGCAGACTATTGTCCGATACCATTGCCTGTGACAACCTTCTAGGCAAAAGACAGAACTGAGTGCTCCGATAGTGACAGTGCAAGCACTAGTTGCCAAATGCACTGAAATGACAAAAGGATGTTTGTTTAATGCACTGACTATAATGAGCCCTCTTATATTCCAGAAAGGATCAGTAAAATCAATATGAATATTAAAAAGAAAAAATAATTCTTGGTGCAGCACTGGCTAGTTATTACGGCAGTCATATCTTCTATCTGTTTATCTAGTCTGAGGTACGAACAATGCTGGCACACTAGCTGCTTCATTCTAATGATTCCCCAATACCCTCTATGCAATAGTTTCAGCATATGTTGTTGCAGAAATGTGAGAATTGGGTCTCATGTTTGTTCATTACAAGAATGCAATAAAATTACCTCATTCTGAAGAGAAAGGCTGTTGCAAAGAGGTTGGTATTTGCTAACTACTGCATCTGAGATTGATTTCTGATAATGAGTCTACCTCATCCAAATGAAGTACTTGAGCAAGCGATGGACCATGTTCAGTAGCCTGTGCAATCTGCCAAGGATCAATAGGAAAAGCTTGCAGTGCTTGTGATTCAGAATGAGGAATCTGAAGACAAGAAATGTCTGATGTGTCAAAATTAGAATCATTTCCCATAGGCAAATGAGACAGAATGTCTAAGTTCGCACTGCTGTGCCATAGGGCAATAAAAAATCTTTCATACTGATAATTGGAAAGATGTAGTGACCAACATGGTAGCCTCTGTGCTGTATGATCAGGAACATCATTTGCCGTACAAAAATCAGCACTCAGCAGCTTATGATAAGTCAAAAGAAAATATTTTCTACCATGTAGATATTGAGGAAATTTTGTGACAGCATAAATTGTGACTAAAGCTTCCTTTTCCAGCTGACTGTAGTTGACTTGAGCCTTGTTCAGTGTCTTAAGACACGAATGCTACAAGGTGTTCCATATTGCCAGCCTATTGAGACAAAACTTCCCCTATTCCATGTAATGAGGCATCATCTACAAACACTTCTAGCTTTACTCGGTGTTGAGACCACACAGTGTTTCAAGTAAATATTTGTTCGTTTAGGCAGATATCATTTGACCCTGCTATTCATAAAATGCACTGGACATACAGAGCACTGATGGAGCAGTTACATTACTTGTTTCATGCTAGTATCCATTTCTATAAATACTTTATTCTTTTCATTTGCTTTTATTTTAGCTCTTTCCGTAACTGAGTGGCACATTTTGATTTTGAAGTCTCCCCAGTATTGAAGGTTTTGCACTGATATGTCTTCTCTGTAGTCTTCAAATTTACACAATTTAAATCGGAACCATCGTGTGTTTTCTTTTGTAGGGTGAACACAGATACTTTCAGTCTTTAGACCTCTGTACTTAAAAATCAGTTATCCTTGATCATTGTATCAAATTTGTCTTTTAAGTATCTCATCAAGCAACTGAGAAAAAGTTCACTTGCATAGGACTGTAGACGCAATTCTTTTTCGTGGCAATTATGACACAACCAGATGTTTTGGCTTGGGCTGGTGTGGGTACAACTGCAAAGGTGTATCTTTTGCATTGTAGACACATTAC
This sequence comes from Schistocerca gregaria, assembly GCF_023897955.1. Taxonomy (NCBI): domain Eukaryota; kingdom Metazoa; phylum Arthropoda; class Insecta; order Orthoptera; family Acrididae; genus Schistocerca; species Schistocerca gregaria. The sequence goes on along the minus strand of NC_064925.1, from coordinate 524,146,055 downwards.
ACCTTTTGCAATTTGGTTTTTGCAATAGCAGTGGTTGAAGTTTACTATTTCTGGCAAAAGCAGAAATATTGGCAAGAGACGTTGTGAACCACACATTGTCATCAGAGTGACATACATCTGAGAGACATATACTACTACTACTACTACTACTACTACGTGAACAGGCCCAGTGGATCGCACGCATCTACAAGTTTCCTCCTCCACTGTATTCTGTCCATTGCTGCTATCCACCGTCCGTTCACATCTATTGAAACTTGGTTTAAATCTTCATGGAGTCCATTCCTCCAACGCTTCTTGGGTCTTCCTGGCGGTCTCTTTCCTGTAGGTGTGAAATCCAGGAGCTTCCGAGGCCATCTGTGATCCTCCATCCGGGCCACATGGCCGGCCCACTGCATTCGTTTGGCTTTGACAGTTCCTGCTATGTTGGGCTGCTGGTATAGTTCCTCATGCTCTTGGTTGTATCTGATCCTCCATTCCCCTGTACCTGCATCCAGAACTGGACCGAAGATCTTCCGAAGCACTTTTTTCTCAAAAAAAGGAGCTTATGGAAGTCCTGCTCCCAGATACTTCATGTCTCACAGCCATATAGAACAACAGGCTGGATCAGGGTTTTGTACAGTCAAATCTTGAACTGTCTGGAGAGATATTTGGAGCGAAGCAGTTGTGATAGGCTATGGTAAGATCGGTTTCCTGCTTGTATTCTGGCATTGATCTCTGCTTCGCATGACGAGTTCTCAGTGAAAAGTGCCCCTAGGTATTTGAATTCTTGCACTCTCTTGTAGGAATGGTCCCCAACCTGCTGTGATTGTAGATGATCAGCAGTCTGACAATGACCACGCATCATAGCGAGGTACTCGGTCTTGCATTCATTTATGTTTAGCCCAAATTTGCTGGCAGCCTCCTTTAGTGCTTTGGTCATTTGCTCCAACTCCTCTTCCGACCTAGAGAATAAACAGATGTCGTCTGCATAGGCTAAGTATGCCAGTCTCTTTCCTTCGATTTCAATCCCTTCGCTCTCTTGGAAAGTCTCGCGCACGATCTTGTGGAGGGCAAAGTTGAACAGGATAGGGGACAACCCATCTCCTTGCCTGAGTCCTGTCACAATTTGAAACTCCTCAGTTACGCGATTCCCCATCTTCACCTTTGCAGGTGTTTCGTTCAGACAGATCTTTATCAGATTTATGAGTTTCTCTGCTATGCCAAACTCCCTTAAACAGTTGAGCAGGCTATTGTGATGTATGCAGTCATAGGCCTTCTTAAAATCAACGAATAAAATATGTGAATCTTCACCATATTCACCCAGTTTCTCAGTGAGCTGCCGAAGACTGAAGATGTGATCTACTGTTGACCGTCCTGGCTGGAAACCTCTCTGGTACTCCCCAATCACCGAGTCTGCCACTGGCTGAATTCTATGTATGAGGCAATTGGACAGGATCTTATAGCAGACGTTAAGCAGGGAGATTCCTCGATAGTTGTCACATTTCAGTTTGTCACCCTTCTTATGTATTGGACAAATCAGAGCTGTTTTCCATTCTCCTGGTAGTTCTTCTGTGGTCCATATTGTCTGTATCAGTCGGTGTATTTTTTCTGCAAGTTTCTCTCCTCCTGCCAGGATCATTTCAGCCTGTATTCCATCTTCGCCTGGACTCTTATTCTGTTTAAGGTGTCTGAGTCTGGTTTTTATCTCATCCAGGGTAGGTGGGGGATAGTCTGCATCGGCTGTAATTGGGTACTGGAAATCAAACTGCAGTTCGGGTTCATCACAATTTAGCAGCTGTCGAAAGTACTCTTTCCATCTCTCAGCTATGTCCCTATCGTTCATCAGGATCTTATCACGGGAATCTTTGACAAATTTCTGCTTGGCCTGCTGACCTTTGCAGAGGTACTTCACCTTCAGAAACATTTCCTTAGCCTTTTGTCCTCTAAAGTCTGTTTCTGCTTCAATGATGATATTCCTTATGTATTTCCTCTTTGCTCTTCTCAGAATTGCTTGTGTAGTCTTTCAGACATCCTCAAATTGTGCTTTGGCCTGTGCCAGATTTGTCCCCTTCAGCCACTTGTTCCTGGCTTCCTTTCTCCTTTCCAGGGCATCTGCACATTCCTTTCCAAACCAGATCTTCTTGCCCACTGGGTTTCCCATGAGTGTTTCCTTTGCTGTATCCCTAACTGAGCTCTGGATGTTTCCTCACATTAGTTCAAGGTCCTGATTTGTGTCCATTTCACTGAGTGCTTCAAAGCGGTTACTAAGTTGCAACTGGTATCCGGTCTTCGTTGCCTCATCTTTCAGTTTCTCCACATGGTACCTTTCCACTCTTTTTAACTTAGGCCCCGTTCTTCCTTTACACTGTATGTTTAAACAGCCTCTGGCCAGGAAATGATCATGAGAGACATATATGGAAATTAATTATGAAAGCATGGAGCAATGAATGTGTACTGTAAAATAACGCTGAACAGCTTGTTATTTCACTAAATTCAGATAATGGGTCTCACGGGCACACAAGTTGACTGCGGAAGTGAGTCTGATATGAAGACCTTGGCTGTAAACTAAGGTAAGGCACAGATGATGACGAGAAACAGAGTTATTGCTCATAAAATATGGTATATGATGATTAGATATTAATATTAGTCGATAATTCCACAATAAACTGAGAAAAGGCAGCCCTATCTCTAATTTACTATTCTCACTAATGACTACTTTTCAGGATATGTCCATGTAAACAGTTTTAACTGCCATTACCATGGGAGACAGTAGTAGTAATGTGTGTAGTGTTTGTCCAGGAAAATCATTTTGAGAGATGATTTGCACAAATGTGAGGAAGATGTGATAACTCCAATTCACATAAACATCCTGAATATGTTTATGAATGCGAATGCACTTCAAAAGTTGTTGATAATCAGGTAATTGCAAATAATTATTTAAGCAAGCAAACAACATAAAGTTTTGTCCCTTGCCTTTATTCAGGTGAAACTACATAACAGTGTAATGGCAGAAATGCTAAGGGCCATCCTTAACGTTGTTTACATGGTGTTGTAAGGTAGCAATAAAATTTATGTTATAGTGTGATGAACCACAGAGAAATTTTTGCAGTAGCTTTGCTTTATTCTCACATGAATTGGTACTGACAATCTTGGTATTGTAAACCGAAACAATTATGATATTTTGTATTTATTTTGTGAAGCTTCTCAGTAGTGTTTTGTTAACTCACTCAGCATGTAAACAGTGGTAAGTCACTGCTAACCCACGTTAACTGCACCCAGTTCACCAGTAAACAATGTTATGTGGACATTATGTATTTTTAAGATTTAATTTTTGGGTGGTCTTTCAAATTTTAAAAATATATCACTACTTCAAAATATATCTGAAAACAATGACTTATCTGAATAACAAAATTGCAATGGGTGAACTTGAAATACCTTCCTTATGAGATTCCATTGACATTTTACTGTGTAATTTCTCAAAACAACCAACACACCCTTTACCATTGTTTCCAGGGAGATTTTTAGACAGCAAGTATCCAGAAGTGTGTTTTACCAAATACCACTTGTGTTCATATCTAACAATTTTTTCGGTTAAATTGAGTAATTACTTACTTTGCAACATTTATAATGTATGGCTGAACAATCTTATTGCTACCATACACCTTCCAAAGTGTAATTAAGTCGCTTGTCCACATGCAACTAAAGGGATGCTACAGCAAGTGGCATGATGACTCAAACTGTGGCAGCACCCTGAGTTGCCATTTCAAAATGCTGTATTAATAATTACAGTGACATAGCTTTCAGTATGGCTTCAATTGAAATCATATGAGTGAGAATGAATATCGCTGTGCAGGTTATGGCAGTAAAGCTCTATCAAAGGAATGCACAATAGACATAAGAAATATAAATGTCGGGTTCAAATGTGGGTAACATACGGGTATGAAATACACTGATCCATACAGAGATTCATGTATATCCTGTAGCAAATTTTAAGCTACCAAGCTTTATGAAAAATAGTAAAAATTGAATTTCACTTATTAAGTCTGTCACTAAGCACCTAGTATCAATTACAGTTGGTGTTTCGACTTTCATGTCCAACAACATGATAATTACATGCAGGTCATATCCACCAGAAGGGAGAAACAGTGCGAAGCATTTCCAAAAAATATAATCTACTCTGCATGCACGAAATGAGCTTTACAGTATCATCAATTTGCACAGTAGTTCCTGTAGCATGCACCACCACTCTCCCCAATACCAACAAAGCCAGCAACAATGACACCAGTTAGCCATATGGGCACTGCTCCCCACTACTAACATCTAATTCTCACAAAGTAACTTTATTCAGTCCTTGGAGAAAATGTTGTACAGATCTTGCTCAAGCACAGTGCATCCTTTTTTTGTAATTTGGTTTAGCAAGACTGTGAGGGGAAAGCAAACAAGCTTGGTGCTACACTCAATACGGGACATGGAGAGTGTTGTAGAACCTGTTCTCTGCCTACAAACGTACTATTGCCAAGACTATCATCTATGAGAATAGTAACCTGCAACTGTAACAAATCCTTAAATATTCTGCACAACTGAGGATGTATGGGTGCGGGATGTTAAAAAGAAAAGATATGAAACAAGACTGTGGGTGTAATTGAAGTCGTTATTCAAAAGTAATTACCAGATGCCTGAGCACACAACTATCCCACTGTTTCATGAGTTGAAGGAGACCCTATTCCCAGAATTCCTGTGGCAGTGATGTGTGCCAGTGCTCCACTATGGCCTTCAGTTCATTGTCTCATTTGAAGCACTTTCCTTTGAGATTTATTTTTGCAGGCAAACATATGGAAGACACAGAGTAACATGTACTTGCTGTAGGCCACATGTTCAAGCTTCTCCCACTTGAACTTGGCCATTTCACTTTGTGTTACCTTGGAGACATGTGAACACACATTATCAGGGATTAGTAACACTTGTCTGTGAGCAGCCCAAGCTGTTTGCTCTCTATGGACTTCCATAGGCTACGGAGTGTCTGACATTACATGTCACTGTTAATGGTTTCATCAGGCTCATGGAATTCGATGAGTGTTGGACCTCAGGCATTGAAAAAGACAGAGCATTGCTTTGCCTGCTGAGGGCAAAGCTTTAAACTTTTTGGGGAAGGTAACGACACTACATTTTCATCCATAGATGTCCCACTACTTTATCTGAAAGCATATATGCCAATTTTGATCAATTTGGTTGTTACGATATTTCGTACCTTCCCATTTGAGCACTCCTTACAATTACTTTATAAAGAGGTGTGTAATGGTAAATTGTATATTACTACATCATGAATATCAACTTTCACAAAAATATATAGGTTTAACAATAACTTGTCCAATCTGCTAAGAAATTTCAAATCAGAACAAACTCCACTTTAGAGTGAAAATTCATTCTGGAAACATTCCTCCTGGTTGTAGCTAAGCAATATCCTTTCTTCCATGAATGCTAGTCCCCCGAAGTATTCAGGAGAATTCTCCAAAGTTTGGAAACCAGGATTTGAGGTACAGGAGGAAGGAAGTAAAGCTGTGAGGACAGTGGTGAGTCATTCTTGGATAACTCGGATGATAGAGCACTTGTCTGCAAAAGGCAAAGATTCCAGGTTCAAGTTCCAGTTTTGCACGCGGTTTTAATTTGTAGGTTTCTGGACCTGTGTTATCAGGTCAAGAACTGTAGGACTCCAATTGGTAGGATGGGAGTGCATTACAAAAAGGAAGCAGTTAGTCAGATACCAGAGTACTTGTGGAGTGCTCATGGAGGTTTTTTAGGCTAGGCAGTAGTCGGAGATATTCTAATGAACACTCACAAGATGACACACAGATACCGAACTCTGACCATGTTCAGACACACTGACTGTCAAAATTTTATTAGTAAACTGTCAAAGTATTCGTAACAAAGTTCTCGAATTTACTGGCCTCCAGGAAATTTTTCACACTCAAATTATTCTCAAGACTAAGAACAAGCTGAAACCTGAAGTAGAAAGCTCTAACATTCAGCGAGTCATGGAGCATTAACTCAGAAAGACAGATTAGATGCCATTGGAGGGGGAGTGTTCATTGCAATCAACAAAAATATTGCCTCTAATGAAGTCAATTTTGAGTGTGACTATGAAGTTATCTGTATGGGTATAACAGGACTAGGTGAAATCAAGGTAATTGTTGGATGTTTTTACTGGCCACTCAATTCCACAGTGACAGTTTCTGAATCACTTAAAGATATTCTATGCTCAGTAGTGTGAAAACAACCAGATCATGTAATATTAGTTGGAGGCAACTTTAACCTACCAAGTATAGACTGGAATATCTATGGATTCATTGCAGGCAGTAGAGATAGGCAGTCTTGCAAAGTACTGTTTTCTGAAAACTGTCTTGAGCAGCTAGTTTGAGCACCCACACACAGTGGAAATATTTTAGACCTCACAACTACAGACAGACCCAACCTTATTTATGGTGTCAGTATGAAGACATGGATTATTGATCATAACGTCAACACTGTAGCAATGGTTACTTTACTTAATCAAAATGGTTACATAAATATTTTTGCGAGAAAGAGCAGATAACAAGTTGGTAGCATCTGACTTAGACAATGAAAGGAGATCATTTAGTTTCAAAATGATGGATGTAGAGGAATTATGCGCAAAGTTTAAATGGATTGTAAATCATGCTCTGGAGAAGTATGTGCGAGTAAGTGGATTAAGGACCAAAAAGACCCACCGTGGTTTAATAACAAAATTCGGATAGTGCTGAGGAAGCAAACACTGAGGCATTCTCGGTACAAAAGAGAACATACAAAAGACAACAGGCAAAACTTTGTAGAGATTCATGTGCCTGTGAAAAGATTGACTTGCAAAATGTACAACTACCACAGTCATACCCTAGCAAAGAATCTAGCTGAGAACTCAAGAAAATTCTGGTCCTACATAAAATTGCTAAGCAGGTCAAAGGCTTCTATCCAACCACTCATTGACCAATTTGTTACGGCAACAGAAGACAGCAAAAAGAAAGATGAAGTTTTAGATTAAGTTTTAAATTTCACATTTAAGAAATCATTCATATGGGAGGAGCACACAGACACATCATTCTTTGGCCACTGTATGTATTCACATATGTAGGACATAGTAAGAGGCATCCCTGACGTAGAGTAGCAACTGAAAGAGTTGAAAACAATTTAAGTTCCAGGGTCTATGACACTGTCCATACCCAAATATGGGATAGTCAGTTTGGTTCTGTAATTTCTCAGTACGGATAAGTCATGAAGAGAGCTGTTAATAAGCCATCAAATGTCTTTTTCCATTACTTGTTACATGAATGGAAATGAATTGTCAGCAGGAAGGAGTCACATAAAAATCATCATCACGAGATTTCTGGGAGACTCTAATCTAATTACCACCTGTAAAGAGACATCGTCCTCTAGAATTACTTTTCCTTAACAGTATTAATCGATACCGGTAATATTATTTGAATTTAAGGCAGGTCAATATTATATCAGCTGTTTTTCTGAGAAATTTCATATAATTTTATACACAATATATTATATTTCAAGCTTAAATCTATGAAAAAGGCATTACTTTATTTTCGATATGACAATCGATAACTACTAGCATTGAATGTACAGTCAATTTTTTTTTTTTTTTTTTTTTTTTTATGGAAACAACTGAAATTACAAATTATTTGGTACACTTAAAATTTCTATTATCATGTATGCAATCTAGTACTGTACTGTTTATATGTTTATTTCTGGATTCATTTATGAAATAATAATCGACACTAATAAAAATTCATTTGTCAAGAAAAATTGTAAATCCTTTGGAATATTATTATTACTGCAGAGTGAAGTAGTTGTAAGCATGCCTATGATGTGATCGGATGTATTTTTGTATTTTGGGCAAACAATGTAATTTTAGCTTTGTTAATGTGAAAATTCATTAGACTGTGTGTTACACAAAAATGTGACAAAATAAATTAATGTAAAAACAAAAATATTCCAACGACAATCTTCATAATTATTTAGAATGATGAGAACCTAAAATGTGAGAATTTCAGCTTCAAGAATCAGACCCCTAGACAAGAACAACTGGAGCCAATTCTACAAGAAAAGATAAGTAAACTAAAAAGCTTATTATAATGTTACTCCTGTCAAATCTTCAGAAAAGACTTTTGCACACTGGTGAACAATAGCAGCAACTGGGCAGGAGGGGGTAGATTACACACTGACTACTTATTTTATTAATTGTCATCAAGGTTTTAGTTATGATGGTATGCACTTAAATAGGATTGCTGGATCTGGGGACAAGACTGCTACAAGATCAACATCATTTCATGCATCTGCTAAGAAAGCTTGCAGCTTCAGCTTCATTATCTGGGCACGAATTGCATACTGCGGAGTCCCTCCGTCTGTTCACTAACCTTTGATGAGAGGAACTGCTACCTCACTTCGACCATCTGTATAGACTTTTGAACTAAATCATAAGCTAATTCTGAAAATTCAACTTAAACATCTAACCTCACTAATAATAATAACAACAAAAAATATCATAAGGAGTAAGTCATCATGAATATAAGAAGGCTAAAATAAATGACCTGCAAAGTCACAGATCAATAATCTTAATGTGGTTTGCTGCAGAATTCTTGAACATATTCTCAGTTCAAATATAATAAAGTTTCTTGAGACAGAAAAGCTTCTGTCCACAAATCAGCACAGGTTTGGAAATCATTGTTTGTGCAAAACTCAGCAAGTCAATTTTTCACTCAATGTTCTGTGGGCTATGGATAAATGACAACAGGCAGATTCCATATTCCCAGATTTCCAAAAAACATTTCACATGGTGCCCCATTGCAGATTGTTAACAAAGGTACGAGAATATGAAATAAACTCCCAGATACGTGAGTGGTCCTGTGACGAAGCACAACAGCTTTCATCATTAGTACACTCCTATATCAAACAGTAAGGTCCATACAAAATTTTCAAAAGTCGCAGGTTTAAGTTTGTACATTAAGTATATGTTATGTAAATTATCAAAACTGTAAAAAGAAATCCCCACACACACGCACAAAATTTTATTACTCACTTCATTCAGTTTGTTATTCTGGTTGCAATCAGCTAATTAGTTTTATGACAAATGAAAGCAATGAAAAGTTAATGCAATTATAAAACTTTGTAGATCTAGCAATATGGAAAATCTTATATGCTAAAAGGTAGATTTAGAAAGACAACTTTCAAATTAAAGAACTATTTTTCCTCTTTTCAGTGACGCACTTACATTAGCACTAACTTAATTAATTGAAAAGATATTCAAAATTTAAGATTTCACCTGATCCAAATTTTCAGTGCTACTTATAGCAAAAACCACTGTAAGTTCCTGAGATCTATTAATATAGTTTCACTGCCCGATTTTTCTGAGTCAAGAGTTGCTAATTAAAAATTTCTAAGTTTTCAATAAGCAAACTTTAACATAACAAGATGAATCGCACCATCATAAACCCAGAATTCCTATTGCATAAGTATAAATTAGTACTGCATACTTTATTAGCTGCTGCTCATGGTGTATAATATACACTCCTGGAAATTGAAATAAGAACACCATGAATTCATTGTCCCAGGAAGGGGAAACTTTATTGACACATTCCTGGGGTCAGATACATCACATGATCACATTGACAGAACCACAGGCACATTGACACAGGCAGCAGAGCATGCACAATGTCGGAACTAGTACAGTGTATATCCACCTTTCGCAGCAATGCAGGCTGCTATTCTCCCATGGAGACGATCGTAGAGATGCTGGATGTAGTCCTGTGGAATGGCTTGCCATGCCATTTCCACCTGGCGCCTCAGTTGGACCAGCATTCGTGCTGGACGTGCAGACCACGTGAGACGACGCTTCATCCAGTCCCAAACATGCTCAATGGGGGACAGATCTGGAGATCTTGCTGGCCAGGGTAGTTGACTTACACCTTCTAGTGCACGTTGGGTGGCACGAGATACATGCGGACGTGCATTGTCCTGTTGGAACAGCAAGTTCCCTTGCCGGTCTAGGAATGGTAGAATGATGGGTTCGATGACGGTTTGGATGTACCGTGCACTATTCAGTGTCCCCTCGACGATCACCAGAGGTGTACGGCCAGTGTAGGAGATCGCTCCCCACACCATGATGCCGGGTGTTGGCCCTGTGTGCCACGGTCGTATGCAGTCCTGATTGTGGCACTCACCTGCATGGCGCCAAACACGCATACGACCATCATTGGCACCAAGGCAGAAGCGACTCTCATCGCTGAAGACGACACGTCTCCATTCATCCCTCCATTCATGCCTGTCGCGACACCACTGGAGGCGGGCTGCACGATGTTGGGGCGTGAGCGGAAGACGGCCTAACGGTGTGCGGGACCATAGCCCAGCTTCATGGAGACGGTTGCGAATGGTCCTCGCCGATACCCCAGGAGCAACAGTGTCCCTAATTTGCTGGGAAGTGGCGGTGCGGTCCCCTACGGCACTGCGTAGGATCCTACGGTCTTGGCGTGCATCCGTGCGTCGCTGCGGTCCGGTCCCAGGTCGACGGGCACGTGCACCTTCCGCCGACCACTAGCGACAACATCGATGTACTGTGGAGACCTCACGGCCCACGAGTTGAGCAATTCGGCGGTATGTCCACCCAGCCTCCCGCATGCCCACTATACGCCCTCGCTCAAAGTCCGTCAACTGCACATACGGTTCACGTCCACGCTGTCGCGGCGTGCTACCAGTGTTAAAGACTGCGATGGAGCTCCGTATGCCGTGGCAAACTGGCTGACACTGACGGCGGTGGTGCACAAATGCTGCGCAGCTAGCGCCATTCGATGGCCAACACCGCGGTTCCTAGTGTGTCCGCTGCGCCGTGCGTGTGATCATTGCTTGTACAGCCCTCTCGTAGTGTCCGGAGCAAGTGTGGTGGGTCTGACACACTGTTGTCAATGTGTTCTTTTTTCCGTTTCCAGGAGTGTACAATCAAAATAAACTGACAGATGCAATAGCCAATGTTAGATGAACTCTGAACTATACTCTTTAAAAACTATTATAAATTAATAAAGTTCAGTAATATCATGGAGCAAATCTTCATGAGGCCAACGCTCAAGCTATTTCAGTCAGTCTGTTTTAGTCTTCATTTTGCTCGCTTGTCGGACTAACAGCCTAATCTTGGGTTACGTTTGTGCAACTTGTGTTTTGTTTAAATCAGGCTGACACAGCATATTTTGTTGTTATGAGCAGTAGACTTTAAAATGTGTGCATTTGGGTTCAGTTGAATAATATTTGTGACTGTAGTAACAATCTGTGACTTCTTAACTTAACCACGTGTGAAGCAACTTCTGATCACTTCATTTGTACTGTGCGCACTTTTACTTTATGTAGAGATTAGAACTAACTACCTGTTTGTAAACGCTATTAGAGACTGTAAGAGACCTGGTCATCACCAGCAGGATCTCAGTGAAGCAATTAAAGACTGGTGAACTATCAATTTGAACTTTTAAAGGAGGCTTTTGGCTCTCCATTTAGGTGTAGATCCTATATCATTTTATTTCAGGTCATAATTCAGTGAAACAGTGCAGATACCAGAGGCCTGTAAAACAGCACATAGGTCTACTAATGTGACAGCTGAAGGACTTCTCAAGTAATAGAACCCAGTACGTTGTCCTCAACTAGTGTGCATACATCCAAAACAGAGTATCATTAGTAGTGCCCCGAGGACGTATGATAGGACTGCTCTTATTCTCTAGGTACATATATGATCTGATTGACAGGGTGAGCAGCAATCTTTGGTTGTTTGATGATGATACTGAGGTGTATGGGAAAGTGTCATTATTGAGTCACTGTAGGAGGATATAATATAACTTCCACAAAATTTCTAGTTCTTGTGATGAATGGCAGCTAGCTCTATATGTAGTCTTCTTAAATTTCCTTTTCCCAGAAATTGCTATATCAGAAAACATCTAGTTGTAGACCCACAAATTCATCTTTTATCTGCCACTGTCTTTATTCTTATTAATGTCACAATTGTTGTCATTATTATCATCATCATAACCATCATCATCATTATTATCAATACTACTGTCACTTTTAGTGGCTGCAGCTGCAGTAGTACAATTAAGGCCATTGTTAACTTTGTCAGTTCACAGTCAGTATAATTTACCCACATTGCCACTTTAGACTCTCACATCATTGTAACACTAGTTGTCATATTAAAATTACAATTTTCTTAGGTAAATATGATGCAGTCGATACTGTATGTGGGGAACCCTGGTCCAATGTAAGAGAGGACCTGGTGGCAAAACAATCCTGTTATGTTTGAATACAACATTAATAGTATGCTACTTGACACATTAAGCGTGACCAAATATCTAGACATAATGTTGCAGAGCGATGTAAAATGGAATGTGCATGTACGGATTGTAGTGTGGAAGGCGAATGTTCGACTTCAATTTATTGGAAGAGTTTCGGGAAAGTGTGGCTCTTCTGTGAAGAAACACTAGAGCGACCAATTCTTGAGTACTGCTTGAGTGTTTGGGATCCACACCAGGTCAGATTAAAGGAAGACATTGAAGCAATTCAGAGGCAGGTTTCTACGTTTGTTACCAGTAAGTTTAATCAACATGCATTTATTAACAGAGATGCTTTGGGAACTCAAATGGGGATCCCTAGAGGGAAGGGGACATTCTTTTCCAGGAACACTACTGAGAAAATTCAGAGAACAGGCTTTAAGCTGACTGCAGAACGATCCTCCTGCCGCCAACGTACATTTTACTTAAGGACCACGAACCTAAAATAAGAGATATAGGTCTCTTTGGAGGCATAAAGACAGTCGTTTTTCCCTCTCTATTTACGAGTGGAATGAGAAGTGATATGAATAGTGGCAATGCAACATACCCTCCACCATGCACTCTATGGTGGCCTGTGGAGTACATATGCAGATGTAGAAGTTTTGAATTCATTCACACTCTGCTGCTGAGTGGAAATTCGTTCTGGAAACAATCCTCCATGCTGTGGCTAAGCCATGTCTCTGTCATACCCTTTCTTCCACAAGTGCTAGTCCATCACAAGGTATACAAGAGGACTTCAGTGAAGTTTGGAAGGTAGGAGCTAAAGTACTGGAGGAAGTAAAGGCATAAGGATGTGTAGTAAGTCACACTTGGACTGCTCAGTTGGTAGAGCACTTGCCCCTGAAAAGCACAGGTCCCATATTTGAGTCTCAATCTGTCACACAGGTTTAATCTGCTAGGATGTTTCATGTGTCTACACAAGTACTGAAGCATTGTCCCACCACAAAATTGGTGGTTGCTAAGAAACATTACCATTTTCCTGAAGTTAAGTGAATTCTGACACTGATTAGCTGGGAGTCATGGTGTCAAGGAACACTGCACAAGCTCTATTTCAGAGTGAATAACAGCACATATCCCCAAGATACACAAAATTCTTACCTCTATGTTGGTTTCAGACTGAGATATTTCTGAGTCCACTTGTATTCTCTCTCGTTCTTCAATTCGTAAGCTTATTAAAAGTTCTGGTTTATGTGGTTTACAAAACCCTGCATCGATTAGCTTGTACCATTTGTCTTCAACCTATAAGGATTTTTGTGAGTTTCAGAAAATAATTCACCATGCAATCATGTGTAATACATACATCAAATAAGTAGCAGAGACACTTCAGACCAGTCTATTTTTAACACAAAATATAAAAAAGCTATTTTATAAAATCTTATTGCAGTATCAATTTTTGTCAATTTGCATTTACATTATCACATTCATTCATTGTGTTCCATAAGTCCCACTGAGAAGGAGAAGCTTTAGGATCATGGTACAAGTCAAGAAATACACTAACAAAACAAGTGACTCACGCAAAATTAAATTGTATATTGTATCTGCAGAATATAATTCATGTACTGCTTAATTTTCTAAGCTTACACCAGCTAAATTTAACCAAGTAAAATAGTATGAAAGAAAATCCATTATTCTGAAAAACATGCTACTTTCTCTGCCATATTAAATATCTGCTATAAGCGGCTATTAAAAAGTTTCCATTTCAAAGCATTGCTACAGCATATATGCAACATAGGATGACTCTGATGAGGGTATATATTATCACCATAATGTGCAATCCCTGAGTAATAAGATCGATGAAATTAATGTACTATTAACACATGAACTTAATGATATCTCAGTGTTATGTATTTCTGAGCACTGACTAAGCCCAGAATTAATCCAGAATACGAAAATAAACAAATTTGTCTTGGCTGCTTACTACTGCAGGAAAAACAGCAAGCAGGATGGGGTAGCAATTTACACAAAGGATAATGTAGATTTTATTACACTACCTGACTTAACTAAGGCAAATGTCGAAAAAGATTATGAAATTGTAGCTATAAAAATTACTCAGGTCAACCTGGTTATTGCTACAGTTTACCGATCACCATCCGGGAATTTTGAACTTTTCTTAAACAAAATGGAGTCATTGCTAAATAAAGTAAATAAAATGGATTGTGAATTGATAATCTGTGGTGACTTCAATATTGACTTCCTCACGAATAGTGGAAATAGGGAGACCATTTTGAACCTTGCAACGTCCTACAATTTAAAGGCTGAAGTAAAAGCAGCTACCCGAGTATCAGAAACTTGCCAAACAGCTCTTAATCAGTTTCTAGTCAAGAAGAGTTTACACAACACTTCACTAAAAATTTTCAATGCAGGTTTTAGTGATCATCTTGCTCAAATATTAAGCATAAAAGTACAAGGCAGTATTATTTACAACATGTCTTTCAGAACAGCGTATTGTAGTTATAATCAGCATAATGTAAACTACTTCAACAACTTATTACAGAAAGAAAAATGGCTAGGAGTGTACAAAATGAACGATATAAATGAAAAATTCAACACTTTCATTTTGAACTTGCATTCCCACTGAAAACATTAACCATACAGGGGAACTCTAGAACAAACAGCTGGATGACAAAGGGAATAAGGGTTTCCTGCCAGAAGAAAAGACTACTTCATGAAATATGTAACTCAAAAAGTTCCTCACCTGTAGTATGCACATTTTATAAAAAAATACTCCAAAATATTAAGAAAAGTAATAAAAGCAGCAAAAATAATGCATAATGATGAAATCATTTATAATTCAGCTAATAAGTCAAAGGCTATGTGGAGTGTTATAAAAAAAGAATGTGGAGAATACAGACAACCTTGCAAAAATATAACACTATCACATAAAAATAAAAAAGTAACAAACCACTTAGAAGTAGCCAACACATTTAACAACTTTTTCACAGGTGTTGCTGAAAATATGTTACAATCAAACTTTAAGAGCCCCCAGGCAAGTGAATATAAAATAAGTGCAGGTAGAGGATCAATGTACATCAGTTCTGCTTCACAAGATGAAGTAGCTAAAGCAATAAAAGGACTAAAAAATTCCAGATCAGCAGGTATTGATGGTATACCTGCAACAATGTTAAAGAAGAGCACATCAAACCTAATTGAAGTACTCACACATTTATGCAACTGCTCATTTCAGGCAGGCACTTTCCCTGATGTGTTGAAAACATCAAAAGTTATTCCTGTATATAAAAAAGGGGATAAAGACAATGTAAATAACTACAGACCCATCACAATTTCCTCCTGTATCTCTAAAGTACTGGAAAAAGTTATGTATGAGAAACTTATGAAATTTATAAATAAAAACAGCATACTATGTAATGAACAATATGGATTCAGAAATAAGAGGTCAACAACAACTGCTGTCTATGAGTGCATCAATTCCATCCTAAACCTGATGGACAAAAAACAGTAAACAATAGGAGTCTTTATTGACTTGTCAAAAGCTTTTGACATGGTGGACCATAAAATTCTGCTATCAAAGCTAGAAAGATATGGTATTCGAGGTCTGTCCAACAAGTGGATTAGTTCCTTCCTGACTAATCGTATGCAGGCAGTGTGCATCAAGCACACAGATATTGAACTAAAAACTGTATCTAATCACTTATCTGACTATAAACAAATTAAATGTGGTGTACGCCAAGGATCAGTATTGGGACCCCTTCTGTTTCTTCTGTACATAAATGATCTAAGCTTAAATGTTGATGCACACAAAACAATCACATTTGCAGATGACGCCATGATTCTACTTAAAGGAGACGACAATGAACAGTTACAGCAGACAGTAAACACGGTCATGATACAACTTAGCAGCTGGGCACCGAGTAATCAACTTGTAATAAACAGTAAGGAAACCATTGCTCTAAAATTCCACAATGTTCCTAACAAGGACATGTTTATCCCATCAGTCTCTATCAATGACGAACCAGTTGGTAACAATACTGAAACCAAATTCTTAGGACTTTCGCTGCAGAGTAACATCAGATGGAATAAGCATATTGAATATCTCAATGCAGAACTGAGCAAAACATGTTACCTTCTTCGTTCATTAAAATCATTCATCAGTATTGAATGTATATCATGCGTACTTTCATTCTCGTCTTAGATATGGGGTCGCCTTCTGGGGAAACTCTAAAACAGCTAATAGCACTTTTAAACCACAAAAAAGGGCCATTAGAATCTTGTTTGGGTGCAAGCCTAGAGACTCTTGTAAACCCCTGTTTAAGAATTCTGGTATTCCTCCATTACCATGTGTATACATTATGGAAACCTTTTTTTTTAAAAAAAAATTAAATGTAATAGGCAAGGACCAGAGACAGTAAAAAAAACTGTGATATACATGAGAACTTTACCAGACAAAACAGAAACTTACATATGACTAATCAGCACAGCACTGTGCCAAAAATGTACTTTTCACATGGGAGTTAAGCTTTATAACAAACTTCCTGAAAACATAAAAGCTATCACTGAGGTCAATAAATTTGGAAAATCTCTAAGTCATATTTACAGCATCACTGCTTTTACTCCACTGAAGAATATTTAAATTTATGAAATGTGTTATATAAATACTTACGTGTAAAGTGTATTATTGTAACTTTAAATATGTATGCCTTGAAATGGCTTTCAGCCTGTATATTTATAACTTGACTTGTCCAATGTTTTATGCATAAGCTGCTATGTAGACAACAGGACCAATAAATAAATAACAATAACAATAACCAACATGCAGGCAACGGATCAGTGTGCCATTTGTATCTTTCCAACATGCTTGAGGTACATGCAGACATGGGAACTATGACGATGTTATTATCAAATGCATCCAGACAGGACCAACATGCTGTTATTCTTTTCTTGGCTGCCAAAGGATAAACACCAGTAGACAACTATTGGAGAATGAAGAATGTTGCACCAAGATAAAGGCAACGCATTCCTTGGGCGTGTTATTGCAGGCGATGAAAGCTGGTGCCACCACTGGAAGTGGAGTCAAAAGTGTTGACAATGAAGTGGTGTCATACATCATTTCTTCGTCCCAAGAAGTTCAAGAGCTAACCATCTGCTGGAAAGGTGATGCTCACCTTCTTCTTTCATTACTGGGACCTATTGCCTAATTTCAAAGAAACTGGTGTCTCCATCATTGGAGAACAGTACTACACAATGCTGGAGAAATTACTGCATGTAATTAAGGTGAAACACCTGGAAAATTGTGACAGGAGTAGCTGCTGCTTCATGATAATCTAAATCCCCATATTGCATATGTCATAGTGCAGAAGTTGCGCCAACTGAAGTGGGAAAGACTTGAGCACCTGCCCTATAGTCCTGATCTCAACCCATGCAATTATCATTTAATGAGCCTTGAAGGATTGATGATTCTAGCCAGATGAAGATGAGTGGCAAGCAGTTATGGACTTTCTCATGTGGCAGGACAAGGTGTTCTATCAAACTGGTATCTTCAACCTAGTGCATTGGTGGGATGATTGACTCAAATGCTCACAGTAATTTTGCCTAGTTGGCATACCAATTCTGGACTGTATGGACTGTACAGCCTTGTAACAGAAACTGTTTGATCACCCCTTACATTTATCTTCTAATGATGTCTTAATAATAACATGATTAGATTTCTACTTTTCAAAAAATAGTTACTTACATTTGCACCAACAAAATACTGTTTATAGCAAACTGCTCCTTGTTGTGCAGCTTTATAATGTACATGCTCTTTGCCTTCTAGCTGAAAGGTTCTTGAATCTGGATATTCAGAAAGTTTTAAGGAATGGCTGAAACATGTATAATTTTCTTTTGAACTGATGGGCAATTCCAATTTCTTACTTTATGCTAGGTGGGACTTTTATGAATACCTTTGCATCAGGGCAAATACCTGTGAATCCTACACAAGGAGGCAAAGTCTATGTGAAAATTATTTTTGCGTCTTGTATTGTGATTGTGCAAACCAAAGTTCAACTGAAACTGGCTTCTATTATCAGCGACAAAAACCAGTAAGAAGTAAATGTATTGGGAAGTGAATGTGAACTTTCCTAGATCCTTAAAATGCCTCCTTCAAGAAATGTTATCTGCTTGCTGTTTTAGTGCTTGCTTCCAGTGAATAAGCTCAGTATTTAGTTTAGGTGCACTGTCCAGGAAAAAGTCCAGAAGATAACTCCTTGAGACAGCATGAAGTGAAATTATACAAAATAAGCCACCACACCTGTCTTTCAGACAACAGAATGAGAGATATATCTAAAGGCAAAACATAGAAAACAGAGCTTCTTGATCAAATTATCTCTATGTTGACTTCAGTTTAACTTGTTATCCTGTTGGGCCACAAGAAATTTTACACAGTGTCTTCATTTAATATACCACCACTAAAAATATATACTTTTTAAATAGTGTTGTAAACTTTTTCACACAGTGTCTATATTTTGTACATTGACTGTTGACCAAAAACTAACTTCATACATTTGTGTATAAAATAACAATAAAATAGTAACAAGCCACTTCTGTGATTAAACCACATCTATTACTTTTCGTGCTGCACTTACAGTACTTGTAATACCATATTAAGAGTTCCTGTATGATAGGATGAAGCCACAGAGCCTCCAGAAAAAAAGTATGTCTGCTGCATAACACATTACAGCAGCACAATGACCCCATGTCATATGTCCAAAGTGTTAGGAGAGGATCATGTGATCAACACTCATCAGAATAATGGACAGACAACGAGAGCAGCAACTCACAACTCACTTGGGTATGAGAGCTAAATGTAATTTGGATGCTCAGTGAATTTGGTAACAATGTAGAGTTGCAGATATTGAATGAGCTTGATTGTTTCTTGTTCAATATTTGACATTGCTTACAACAACCCAGTGGGACTAGAAGTCTTCTGTCTTATTGTACAACAGAACTATATCTGTATGTATATCACACATAATATATATGCACTGGGAACATGTCTCAAAAGTGGCAACAAGGATTTATTTGGTTTTTGACGATGTGGCCAAGTCCACATTGGTCAGGCAACATGCAAAGTACATGAAAGGTGCATTGAACATGGTCCCCACACTCACATTGAACAGCCTAGTAAGTCAAACATAGCTGAGCATTGGATCTACACAGGACATTCTATGGATTTTTCTGCAACGGATATCTTGGTCCCAAGGAGATCCAGCTAGGATTAAATTATTAAGGAATCTATAGAAATATGTTTGGCAGCAGATCTTATTAACATGTTGGAGCTTAATGCATCAGCAGTCCAGTTAATACCTGGAGCCTGAGGAAATTTGTTAAAATTTGCAATTTTTTAATAAATTTACTAATCCACTTATCTCTTTAGGCAGTACATCAGCTTAACCTTCCATCCTTCCTCTTTATGAATATGTATATGTTCAACACAAATAAATTATAGAGGGATTTATAGGTATTACTCTAAAGATACTGTTTTTCAGCATTTTTATTTTTCCCCATGGTTGACAAAATATTCATAATTTGCAGGAAATGGAAGGCTATTGATTTAAAATCACTTGTCAGCGGTAAATACTGAATGCTTCATTTATAGGTGAAGTGTTTTATTGTGAAATGTTTGTTTCTCATTTTTACAAATTAGAGAACTTCAGTCATGTATGAAATCTTTGAAAAAACTTGGGAACACAAAGGTATGTGTCACATGACCTACAGCAGTATCTGGTCTCTTTCCTCAGTACCTTTCCTGTAGCTTTCCCTTGTTCCCAACAGACCTTGCATCTTCTAGGTGGGTTTGTTTTATTTTCTGTTAGTGGCAGTTTCTCAGGAAAATTATGTGCTGTGTTTGCACTTGCAACTCCAGATGCTTCTTTCCCATAGTTCGTCAAGGACTGCAGGATTTGTATAAAATCTGTCCATGTATATCACATGTCCTTTTCCCCAGTAAGAGGAACATAGTCTCAGCAGCAGGGATTTGACAGAATTGTCAACATTTCCTTTTCCTCCAGTATAAACCTCAGCATTGCACATGTAACCTGTTTGAGCATTATTAATAACATAAGTTTTATCTGATATTTCTCTGGTTTGTCTTTCATATAAACACGGAATCCAATTCTTCCTCAAAAAGGACATGTTGCTTCATCCACAGTCAGATTTCATGATGGATAAAAGACTTTTCTGCATCTTTCTGTGAAAAAGTCCCAAACAGGTTTTATTTTATGCAGAGGGTCATGACCTGGTTCTTATTGGGGTATCCATAGCGCATTATTGTTCACATGCCGCATACTGAATATGCCAAAAAATCTGTCTCATGACATTAGCTGAGAAGCAAATCATGAAGCAAGCACAGGGTCTTCAGACCAATAATCCCTAAGTTTAGGTTTCTTTACAACACACATATGCAAAACAATTTTAAAAAATGATATACTGTGTGCATCCTCACTGCTCTCCATTTCTTGCATAAAGATTTTGGTTTAGTTCTGTTCTGGCGTCAAAGTTCGGAAATAGTATCAGTAGCATATATATTTCTCTTACTTTACTTTTAGAAACAGGGTACGAACAAAAAATTGCAACAAACAGTCTAGTTCTGTTGATTATGTATCAACAGATACCGGAATTCCACTTGTTCCTTCAAATAGAGGTAATTCGGGGAATGCATCAAAAACGACACCATTCATTATGAAGGGCAGACTGTTGAACTGAATGACAAATCTGACTAATAGAAACTTGGGCTTTAGCTTCTTCATACTCACTACCATCATTCCTATCAGCAGCACAGGTTTCATTCTCCAGCTCATGTGAGTCATCGCTGTCTTCTGAAAAACCACCAATGTCATCTGAAAAATCGTGAAGCTCTGTGTCATTGTTGAAGAGCTCTTCAATCTCTAAGTTTGACAAGTGATGTCTGTTAGCCATATTCACTATTTATATGTTTTTACACGTGGGAAGGATGCACACAATAGCACAACATGGCAGCCGAAATAGAACAAAACAATCTTCAACAATATTCTGAGCGCGCACACAGTTCATATAGCACTGGTACCATTCACGAGAGACTGGCGCGCATTACGCATCAACAATGCACTTATGACAGCCAAACAATTACTTTCACCACTTATAAATGTAAAACATGTGTTTAAATCACAAACAAATAAGTCAGAAGTGAAGAACTTATGACCTCCATTCACAGGATTTTATGGTTAAAACATAGTGAACGTATCTAGTATGTCCGTCAGCTCCAATGCGTTAATCACGATGGTGGCTTTCAAATGGGCAAGCCACAGGATCTGGTGATTTCTTTAATATCTTCAGAAAGAAAACATTTCATGACTAATGACACATCTAGTGACAATTACTTTTATTAATTTTACATCTAAATTATAACTCTGCAGACCTGAATACCGACAGATGGCACGCAGGTAGGATTGTTATTATAAATGCATCTGTGTGCCATACATCTACATCTACATCTACATTTATACTCTGCAAGCCACCCAACGGTGTGTGGTGGAGGGTACTTTATTTGCCACTGCAATTACCTCTCTTTCCTGTTCCAGTCGCGTATGGTTTGCGGGAAGAATGACTGCCGGA
This sequence comes from Schistocerca gregaria, assembly GCF_023897955.1. NCBI lineage: Eukaryota > Metazoa > Arthropoda > Insecta > Orthoptera > Acrididae > Schistocerca > Schistocerca gregaria. The sequence continues at coordinate 524,124,114 of NC_064925.1, read as the reverse complement.
AAGCCTCCGTGCACGCTCGAATCTCTCTAATTTTACATTTGTGAGCTCCTCGGCAGGTATAAGTAGGGAGAAGCAATATATTCGATACCTCATCCAGAAATGTACCCTCTCGAAACCTGGACAGCAAGCTACACCACGATGCAAAGCGCCTCTCTTACAGAGTCTGCCACTTGAGTTTGCTAAACAGCTCTGTAACACTATCACACTTACCAAATAACACTGCGCCACTCTTCTTTGGATCTTCTCTATCTCCTCTGTCAACCTGACCTGGTACGGATCCCACGCTGATGAGTAATACTCAAGTATAGGTCAAACGAGTGTTTTGTAAGCCACCTCCTTTGTTGACGGACTACATTATCTATGGACTCTCCCAATGAATCTCAACCTGGCACCCACCTTACCAACAATGAATTTTATATGATCATTCCACTTCAAATTGTTCTGTATGCATACTCCCAGACATTTTACAGAAGTAACTAGTACCAATGTTTGTTCCCCTATCATATAATCATACAATAAAGGATCCTTCTTTCTATGTATTCGCAATACATTACATTTGTCTATGTTAAGGGTCAGTTGCCACTCCCTACACCAAGTGCCTATCCGCTGCAGATTTTCCTGTATTTTGCTGCAATTTTCTAATGCTGTAACTTCTCTGTATACTACAGCATCATCCGCAAAAAGCCGCATGGAACTTCCGACACTATCTACTAGGTCATTTATATATATTGTGAAAAGAAATGGTCCCATAACACTCCCCTGTGCCACACTAGGGGTTACTTTAATGTCTGTAGGCGTCTCTCCTTTGAGAACAACACACTGTGTTCTGTTTGCTAAAAACTCTTCAATCCAGCCACACAGCTGGTCTGATATTCCGTAGGCTCTTACTTTGTTTATCAGGCGACAGTGCGGAACTGTATCGAACACCTTCCGGAAGTCAAGGAAAATGGCATCTACCTGGGAGCCTGTATCTAACATTTTCTGGGTCTCATGTACAAATAAAGTGAGTTGGGTCTCAGACGATCGCTGTTTCCAGAATCCATGTTGATTCCTACAGAGTAGATTCTGGGTTTCCAGAAATGACATGATACGCGAGCAAAAAACATGTTCTAAAATTCTACAAGAGATCGACGTCAGAGATATAGGCCTATAGTTTTGCGCAACCGTTCGACGACCCTTCTTGAAAACTGGGACTACCTGTGTTCTTTTCCAATCATTTAGAACCTTCCACTCCTCTAGAGACTTGCAGTACACAGCAGTTAGAAGGGGGGCAAATTCTTTTGTGTACTCTGTGTAGAATTGAATTGGTATCACGCCAGGTCCATAGATGGAACAATAATCGAAGAGGATGCTAAACTCAACAAACGGGTGCTAATATAGCAGCTATCTTTGCTCACGCACCTCCTGGCCAATTTTTGGTATAAAATTAACGACTTGCATCAGCAATGTTAAGCGTAAAACATTCATCTGAAGATGAAGGTCAGCTAAAATATCATGGCAAAACATTAGCATCGTCTGGCTGCAATGCCGAAACTTCATGGAATAAGGATTTATGTATTCTACATACTGTCGATAACCTGAAAAGGATTGTGCACTTCTTGACCTCTGATAGCAACAATTGTGCCAATTTCAACTGATGATGGCTAAATGGCTGTCAGCCAAATCATCATGGCAAGACGTGGATGATGTCCAGCTGCAATCCTGAAACTTCATGGAATGTATCCAACATATTGTTGACAACCTGAGATGGCTGTGCACTTCTTCAGTTCCAACTACACCCACCATGCCATCCTGCCATCTGGAGCCACCATGCCATACAACATACTGTTGACAACCTGAGATGGCTGTGCACTTCTTCAGTTCCAACTGCAGCCACCATGCCAACTGTAGCTACTGCAACTTCAGCTGTTGCAGAAACTGTGGCATCACGCCAATGTATGCCACAACCACAACCACTACATTCATGTTCAGTGCTGCTGCAAGAAGGCAATACCAGGGCGCATGCTTCAGTCAATGGCAGCACCACTGCCAGACGAGCATTGCTGGCGGCACATCACCAATGCGGCCTTGTTCTCCTGCGCATCACCTATGGGAGGTGAAGTTTTAACTCACAGTCTTGAGCATTTATGTGTCATAATAGAATGACATAGCATGTGATCAGATTCTACCTGCACTTGTGTTCTTTCCAATTGTTCTCTCATGCACGTGTAATTTCAATGCTCGGCTCACCACCATTGACATAATTGTATGTTGTTGGTGATTTTTTTTTTTTTTTTTTTTTTTTTTTTTTTGCTGTCATTAAGGAACTAAAGAAATATCACACACCAGTAACACTACCTCCATCAATGTTGGTAAATGTTCCAATTTTGAAATATTGAGCCATGCTGCCTCTATAACCACACATGATTGCAAAAGTGTTGCTGCTATAGAACTGTGTGCACGAATTGACCTCCCAATTATGTCCCATAAATGTTCAATAGAATTCATATTGGGTTATCTGGGTCACCAAACAATTCACCCAAATTGTCCAGAATGTTCTTCAAATGAAACACAAATGATTGTGGCACAGTGACATGGCGCAGTCTCATCTATAAAAATCCATTGTTGTTTGGCAAAATGATGTCCATGAATGACGACAAATGGTCTCCAAGTAGCTGAACATCCAAAGGACATAAACCATTCCATGTAAACACAGCCCATACTATTAGGGAGCCACCACCATCTGGAACCGTGACTTGTTGACAGCTTGGATCCATGGCTTTGTGGGTCTGTCCCGCACTCAAACCCTAACACCAGCTCTTACCAACTGAAATCTACATCTACATCTACATCTACATGTACATCCATACTCTGCAAGCCACCTGATGGTGTGTGGTGGAGGGTACCTTGAGTATCTCTATCGGTTCTCCCTTCTATTCCAGTCTCGTATTGTTCATGGAAAGAAGGATTGTCGGTATATACTGCTTGACTCTTCGGTGAAGGTATGTTCTTGAAACTTTAACAAAAGCCCATACCGAGCTACTGAGCGTCTCTCCTGCAGAGTCTTCCACTGGAGTTTATCTATCATCTCCGTAACGCTTTCGTGATTACTAAATGATCCTGTAACGAAGCGCGCTGCTCTCTGTTGGATCTTCTCTCTCTCTTCTATCAACACTATCTGGTACGGATCCCACACTGCTGAGCATTATTCAAGCAGTGGGCGAACAAGCGTACTGTAACCTACTTCCTTTGTTTTCGGATTGCATTTCCTTAGGATTCTTCCAATGAATCTCAGTCTGGCATCTGCTTTACCAACGATCAACTTTATATGATCATTCCATTTTAAATCACTCCTAATGCGTACTCCCAGATAATTTATGGAATTAACTGCTTCCAGTTGCTGACCTGCTAATTTGTAGCTAAACGATAAGGGATCTATCTTTCTATGTATTCACAGCACATTACACTTGTCTACATTGAGATTCAATTGCCATTCCCTGCACCATGCATCAATTCGCTGCAGATCCTCCTGCATTTCAGTATAATTTTCCATTGTTACAAACTCTCGATACACCACAGCATCATCTGCAAAAAGCCTCAGTGAACTTCCGACGTCATCCACAAGGTCATTTTTGTATATTGTGAAATGCAACAGTTCTATGAGACTCCCCTGTGGCACACCTGAAATCACTCTTACTCCGGAAGACTTCTCTCCATTGAGAATGACATGCTGTGTTCTGCTATCTAGGAACTCTTCAATCCAATCACACATTTGGTCTGATAGACCATATGCTCTTACTTTGTTCACTAAACGACTGTGGGGAACTGTATCGAACTCCTTGCGGAAGTCAAGAAACACGGCATCTACCTGTGAACCCGTGTTTATGGTCCTCTTGAGTCTCGTAGATGAATAGCGCAAGCTGGGTTTCACATGACCATCTTTCTCAAAACCCATGCCGATTCCTACAGAGTAGATTTCTAGTCTCCAGAAAAGTCATTATACTCGAACATAATGCGTGTTCCCAAATTCTACAACTGATCGATGTTAGAGATATAGGTCTATAGTTCTGCACATCTGTTCGACGTCCCTTCTTGAAAACGGGATGACCTGTGCCCTTTTCCAATCCTTTGGAACACTACGCTCTTCTAGAGACCTACGGTACACCGCTGCAAGAAGGGGGGCAAGTTCCTTCGCGTACTCTGTGTAAAATCGAACTGGTATCCCATCAGGACCAGCGGCCTTTCCTCTTTTGAGCAATTTTAATTGTTTCTCTATCCCTCTGTCGTCTACTTCGATATCTACCATTTTGTCAACTGTGCGACAATCTAGAGAAGGAAGCACAGTGCAGTCTTCCTCTGTGAAACAGCTTTGGAAAAAGACATTTAGTATTTCGGCCTTTAGTCTGTCATCTTCTGTTTCAGTACCATTTTGGTCACAGAGTGTCTGGACATTTTGTTTTGATCCACCTACTGCTTTGACATAGGACCAAAATTTCTTAGGATTTTCTGCCAAGTCAGTACGTAGAACTTTACTTTCGAATTCATTGAACACCTCTCGCATAGCCCTCCTCACACTACAGTTCGCTTCGCCTAATTTTTGTTTGTCTGCAAGGCTTTGGCTATGTTTATGTTTCCTGTGAAGTTCCCTTTGCTTCTGCAGTAATTTTCTAACTCGGTCGTTGTACCACGGTGGCTCTTTTCCATCTCTTACAATCTCGCTTGGCACATACTCATCTAACGCATATTGTACGATGGTTTTGAACTTTGTCCTCTGATTCTCAACACTATCTGTACATGAGAAAAAACTTTTGTGTTGAGTCATCAGGTACTCCGTAATCTGCTTTTTGTCACTTTTGCTAAACAGAAAAATCTTCCTGCCTTTTTTAATATTTCTATTTATGGCTGAAATCATCGATGCAGTAACCGCTTTATGATCGCTGATTCCCTGTTCTGCATTGACTGTTTCAACTAGTACGGGTCTGTTAGTCAACAGAAGGGCTAATATGTTATCGCCACGAGTCGGCTCTCTGTTTAACTGCTCAAGGTAGTTTTCAGACAAAGTGCTGGATTCTTTGTCCCTGCCAACTGTTATGAACCTTTGAGTCTCCCAGTCTATATCTGGCAAACTAAAATCTCCACCCAGAACTATAACATGGTGGAGAAATCTACTCAAAATATTTTCCAAATTATCCTTCAGGTGCTCAGCTACAACAGCTGCTGAGCCAGGGGGCCTATAGAGACACCCAATTACCATGTCTGAGCCTGCTTTAACCATGACCTTCACTCAAATTATTTCACATTTCGGATCTCCGTTAATTTCCTTCAATACTATTGCACTTCTTATCGCTATAAACACACCTCCCCCTTCACTGTCCAGCCTGTCTCTGCGGTATACATTCCAATGTGAGTTTAGGATTTCATTACTGTTTATGTCTGGTTTCAGCCAACTTTCTGTCCCTAGTACTATATGGGCATTGTGACCGTTTATTAATGAGAGCAGTTCCGGGACCTTTCTATAGACGCTCCTGCAGTTTACTATTAGCACATTAATATTGTTATTCCCTGTTGCATTTTGCCTACTCCTACCTTGCCGCGTCTCAGGAGGCATCTTGTCGGGCCTAGGGAGGGAATTCTCTAACCTAAAAAACCCACATGTGCACTCCACAAGTACTCTGCTACTCTTGTAGCTGCTTCCAGCGTGTAGTGCACGCCTGACCTATTCAGGGGGACCCTACATTTCTCCACCCGATAGCGGAGATCGAGAAATTTGCACCCCAGATCTCCGCAGAATTCTGGAAACGATACCACAAATAGTTAGCTCAGATTCCACCCCGCAAGCGAGGCTTTCCGCTTTCACCAATTCCGCCAACGGCCTGTATGAACTGAGGATGACCTCTGAACCCAGACGGCACGAGTCATTGGTGCCGACATGAGCAACAATTTGCAGTCGGGTGCACCCATTGCTCTCTATTGCCGCTGGCAGGGCCTCCTCCACATCTCGGATGAGACCCCCCAACAAGCAGACAGAGTGAACACTGGCCTTCTTCCCCCGACCTTTCTGCTATTTCCCTAAGGGGCTCCATCACCCGCCTAATGTTGGAGCTCCCAATAACTAATAAACCTCTCCCCCCTGTACGCCTGCTCGGACCTTGCTGAAGGAGCAGCCACATGTCCATTCAAAGGCAGAGTGGGCGATGCCACACGGCCTCCACATTGACCCTCCGCCTTGTGCGCCGCAAGCACCGCTGAACCCGCCATTCCCCTTGGGGAGAGGGTGGCCCAACCACGCCCGGTACCCGCGAAGATGTCTCGACAGCAAGGACAGTGGGTGAAGCATGTAACACCTGGTGAGTACCATGCGACGCACGAGACTCCCCACTGCCGCTACACTCCGAGGCAGCAGCCTGAAGATGGGACTCATCTGACCAGGACACAGTTTTCCAGTTGTCTATGGGGCAACCAATACGGTCACGAGCCCAGGAGAAGTGCTGCACGTGATGTTGTGCTGTTAGCAAAGGCACTCCCATCAGTTATCTGCTGCCACAGCCCGTTAACACCAAATTTCGCCTCACTGTCTTAACGGATAAGTTCATCGCACGTCCCACATTGATTTCTGTGGTTATTTTGTGCAGTGTTTCTTGTCTCTTAGCACTGAAAACTCTTCACCAACATCGTGCTCTCAGTCATTAAGTGGAGGCTGACAGACACTGCATTGTCTGTGGTCAGATGTAATACCTGAGATATGGTATTCTCAGTATGCTCTTGACACTGTAGATAACAGAAAGCTAAATTCCCTAATGATCTCAAACTGTAATGTCCCATGCATTGAGTTCCATACAACTTTGCATTCAAAAGTCTATTGATTTCCATAGTGCAGACATAATCATGCTGGAAACCTTTTCAAATTAATCACCTGAGTAAAAATGACAGCTCTGTCAATGCACTGCACCTTTTATATCATTTGCACACTGTACTACCACCATCTGTGCGTGTACATATCACTATCCCAAAGCTTTTGTCACCTCAGTGTACATATCAAAGGGCACAGTGGGCACCAGGAGTCAAACTCTGCTATAAATAGCTGCGTGACATTAATGATGTTTCACAATACAGTTGGTGTGAAGATAACAAGCAAGCATAACAACAAAACTCACTGCAAATAGTAAAGATGACTGGGTTGGTTGTCAAAATATAGTGCAGGATACCAAAAAGCACGCTATTAATCCAACATAATCGTAATTTCAATATTATGAAATGGATAGAGTGCTTAACACAGCAATAAGAAAACAAAATAAGTCAATAACATAGATTAATAAGACTGTACTTAAAGTTGAATGCATAAGCATTCATTCAGCAGCCAACCTGAGTAGACGAGGGCCACACTACCTGGTAAAACCACCAACCACACTCATGCAGCGGACCTGTCAGCATGGGACCAGGGACAGACCAAGTAGAACGCCACACAAACACCAACTCAGAAAAGCCACAAACCAAATTACAGTTGAACTCTACAAAACACACACACACACACACACACACACACACACACACACACACACACACACACACACACACATATCACATCACCAGTTAGTTTCTATGTGGATCATAATAAGGATGATTCACCGCACAGGTGAATGCATAATCAACTGACACACCATAACCTGCACGTACATAAGGGGTAGCCTACAAGAATTTGCTAGCAATAAAGCAGCCTGCTCATATATACATATGTATAGATCTCCACAAATAAGGAGAAAACTATTTTGAAACGCTACGCTTATAAGTAAATGATAACTTGGTTACACTCATTTTAAAACTATCTGTGAGAATAACAATAAATATGCCGAAGTAACGTTTAGACAGTAGAGAGAATTTATAGCTCTTTGGAAGAAGTGAGGAGAAACAATCGTGCAGCTTACTGATTAAAACAACGTTCTGATCACAGCTCAACTAAAAATAGACTAGCCTATAACACAAAATATTCCCCTTAAGTAAGAAAGGGTACAGACCACAGTTTTAACTGATAATAACTTGAAACTTAAACTTTATAAAAGTGGCTTAGCATTAACACAGAGATTAAGCCAGTACTGGATCACCAAAGCAACAAGTCTGATGCAAAACATAGAACTAGCAAGCTTAACTGCTAATTGATTTCAAACAGTCAGAACTGCCAAAGATGGCTTCGAACACCAATACAATACCAGTGAGCTGTTGTGGACATAATCACTCTGTCAATATACCAAGTAACAGCTTTATGTCCGTAGCTTATAACAGCAGGAGACCACTTCGAGTCAGGTTAGCAATCCCTGCCAAGTTGTGCAGAACTGCTTGTCCTCCAAGATAAGGCAGCCAAATAATGCAACACAGCTGCAGCTCAGTTTGGAAAGCCAGCAAGCACCCACATGCGACAATCAATGGCTACCAATTCAGTACCTCTTTACATGCCCACTGACACAAACACACTCACTGCCCATCATTCAAGTGCTCTCTCCTCTCTCCTTCCCTTGCCGTTTTCAAAACCAAAACTGGCCAAGGAGGTAAGACTGTGAAGATAACACAACACTAAAGATATCAAAATAACAATCAACTGCAACATCCAAGTCGCACTGGGCTCAACCCATCTCCCCACCCCCAACTCCACCCCACAAACTGGACTCCGGGGAGGGGAGACACTAAGTTAAACAGTCCTTACCCCATATTGCCATCCTTGACCTGGCTGATATGCACCCTGTGCATAGCATCCGAGACCTCATCTCGCACCCACAGCATGACCAGGGAGGGCACCTCGATCACACACCATGGTCCCACAAAACATGTGGTAAACATAACTTGTTGGGGTTCCTGCCCTTCCCCCTTCACTTCATGCCCCATGACATAATGCAAATAAACAAGTTTACCAACCTTAAAACTCACCACTTGGAGTTTCTGGTTATAATGGAGTGCCTCCTTATGATGAGCCCTAGAAATAATAGCTTTAGCCTGTCGCCAGTTCTCCTGAATAATATCCGGACTAATCACCTTGGGCACAATTTGGATACCTCTCACATGTTAGCGAATGGGGAGTTAACTGGATGCACAAACATCAATGAAACTGCAGTAACTTGGTGCAGCCCATGTCTTGCCATATTAAATGCAAAGTTCAACCATGGCAAATACTGGTCCCATTTTGCCATACTATCAGTGTGAAAAGCAATAAGCGTGGCCTTCAAATTCCTATTCATCCTCTCTGCAAAGAAAGGCTGCAAGTAATGAAGTGTTGTAGTCATGTGCTAAATGCCTTTTTTAACAAAACCCATGAAATTCCTGGGGCATTTTCAGTCACCAAGATAACAGGAGGACCAAGCCATGAAATGATTTTACTTAGGAAGTTTGCACTAGCTCTCGCCTTTATACCAGTACTGGGCATCAACCACATGAACCTAGTAAATGCATAAACAGCAATGAAAATGTACCTATAACCACACTTTAAGTGGAAAAGAGGGTCAATGTAGCCAACAAAAAGTAGCTGCATAGGAAATTCTGCTTATGTGGAGTTAAGAAGGCTGCACTTACATCCCGAACCCGGTTTGGATCTTTTGCATTCCTGACACTAACTAATAGCTTAACTTCTTTATATAGGGAAGGCCAGGTGATGTGCTTCCTGATCTTATTAAGTATCTTGTTAAGGTAAAAAGGCCAAGGTGCTCACTACCCTCCCCCCCCCCCCCCCCCCTTCGCCCAACACTGAATGATGGTAAAAGGGTTTCTGTGCAGATATTGCGTTTCCTAACCTGGTTCCCAATACATCTCCAGACTGCGTTCACAACTTACTCTTTCCTAAATTAGGGTCTGAATCTTGACATAGCCCCAGACCCGAAAGAGTTCAGGCACTTCACCCAGAACCACAGCCACTGAGGTCTCTTTCTGGACCGCCTGTTTTCTAAGGCTCCTGCCAGCATCAGCTTCAAACATTCAGCTGAAGGCATCAGTGATCACATTGTCAGAATCTCTGATGTGACTGACCTTAAACTGAAATGCAGATATCCTGATGGTCCACCTTGCAATCCCACCAATCTTGCGGCTTGGTTGTCTGTGTCCAACACAAAGGACTGATGCTTGAGATAGAACTAAAATTTTTTGCTACCAATGAGGACCACGAGCACCTTGAACTCATAGGTGAAACCTTTGGCCCCAGTACTGGTAAGAGCAAGTGACACATAAGCTGCAAGATGTCGCTGACTATCCTGCTCTTGCAGCAACATTGCTGCGACCCCAGAGTTTGATGCATCAGTTTGAAAGATGAAGGTCAAGTCAGAATTAGGGACCGTTAAAACTGGAGTGTCCCTCAACACGCGCTTAAGGGCATCAGAGGCCACCTGTTGGGTATCAGTCAACATAAATTCCTGATTTTTCCACCACAGCGTGTTCAGAGGAGCTGCTATTTCAACAAATTTGGGGATATAATTCCTAAAAAAATTAATCATTTCCACACACCAGGCTATATCCTTCTTACTCTCTGAAGGAAAGAAATTCAAAATGGCTTGTGTGCAGGAATTATCTATTTGTACCCTGTCCACTGATGTTAAATATTCTGAAAACGAAATTTCTGGATGGACCAAATCAACCTTGGATGGTTTTACAGTTAAAACTGCCTCCCCCAACCTCGTCAAAACCTAGCGGAGGTGTTCCAGGTGTTTGGATACGGTTTTACTGTATATGAGGACATCATCTAAATAGTTGTATAAGAACTAAAGTTTCATGTCACCCAAGATGGTATCTAATAGATGTGAAAGGACTGCAACTCCCATAGATAAACAAAAGGGGCCTGGTTGAATTTGTATAAATTTCAGTCCATAGCAAAGGCAGTAAGAGCCTTAGAAGTCTCTGCCAGGGGAATCTGATAGTAGACTAGTTGGAGATCCAGGACAATGAAGCAACTCGCACCAGCGAGCCAAGTAAAACAGTGGTGGAGGTCTGGGAAAGGAACAGATTCTAACACCAACTTCTTTTTTAACAAACATTGATCCACCATAGGTCTAAGCCCTGATCCATTGCGTTTCTTAACTAAAAATATTGGAGACACGTAGGGCAAGTTGAAATGCCGGATAACACCCCTGCCCAACATCTTCTCAAAGGCCCAACATCTTCTCAATCTTGGCATACATGGCCTTCATTTTCGGGGGAGAGGGGGAGGGAGGCAATGATATGGTGACTGTCTAACAGGAATATCATTGATAAGTTGAATATGGTATTCCACCTTTTGCCCCAGGTTTATTAGTCCACAAGTGAGGAAACTGTTTTAATATTCTCCACAAACCTATCATGGCTCCACCTCCGACAGGTGCTGCAAATTAAACTCCCCATAACTAGAGGGTGTCAAATGTATCCTTTGATTGTGCCTACAGTGACAAAATACCAACTTAGTTGCGGGCGCAAATTTGAAATGGAATGACCTTCCCCTATGATCCAATACTAATCCAGTTCTATCCATAAAGCCACAGCCCAAAATTAATTCAAGACGGAAATCCTTAATGGCAATGATCCAAAGTGCCCAAGAAAATTTACCAATACTGCAATGGACTTGCAGGACTCCGACAGTAACCAGTTGCTGACCATTGGCAGTGTGATAACTTACAGGGGTCGGGAGCAACTGCCCAAAACTACAAATATGTTGATGTCTAGTATACCAGTCATAACTGAGTGGTGGTGTGGAGCTTCCCAAATCCACTAAATCTCCCTCCTGCGGCATGGCGTCACTGACAAATTTGAGCAGTGAACCTTTGCACTACCTGCAAAAAAATTTTAAAAATCCTGTTTCTCCAAATCAACTGAAAACCACAGGAATTTTACAAGACACTCCACACTGTGAAGCATACTTAAAAATGAGTTGGGTAACATAGCAAAACTGTAGAAACATCCATCTAAACCTTGTGTATTATCAATCAAAACTTGCTGTACTCTTCCCCCGCCTGCGCTTCTCCATCAACCTCACACAACACTCATCCCATTCCACAGAACTCAATTTTCTTTGTGCAGTCATTGAAGCAAATATTACTTCATCTACCTTTCCTTTATTAACCCCATTGTCGACCACCACCTTCAGGTCCTCTACTCTATGTAACCAGTGTGAGATCTAGGCTCTCATTCAATGTATCTGAGTGTAGGTAGGAGTCACTCTGGAAAGAAACTCAACACTCTTGTCTATTTTGGCTAATACACTGGCACACAAAGCTTTGGCAGGTCCTATCTGTCCATCACATTCCACTATGGGCTGGACGGGAAGAGCCAAGGACACACACAACTATGCACACAATTCGTTAACATCACCCTCTTCACTGAGTCCCCATATTCTTAACTCGTATTTCAACTCTTCCTTATAAAAGTGCCGACACCAATTATGCCACGGGATGCTGTTGCATGCAAGACACCTTAAACATCGCAAACAAAGATAAACATGTGGCTCAGCAAGAGGCCTTGGTGGAAGTGGTTATGAGTGGAGTGCTTGAACTCTTTGGGGATCTGGAACAACATCAGGTTTCATACCCTGATTTAGGAAAGATTAAGCAGTGAATCCAGTCCAGAGAAAATGTACTGGGTACCAGGTTAGGAAAGGCATTCTGTGCACAGAAATCCAAGGTGGTGGGGTTTGGAAACTGTGTCTTCCTAGGGAGCTAAATCCTGCTATCTTAAATATTACTATCATTCGATGTTGGGGACAGGGGGGCACCTTGGCCTTTACAAGATGCATCTTAACATTAGACATTCCCTGTATAAAGATGTTAAGTAGTTAGGGTTAGACAGTGCCTGAATGAAAAAGGTCCAAACCTAGTTCGGGACATCAGTGCGGCCTTCTTAACTACACACATACAGAACTTCCCAAGCAGATACTTGTCGGCTATGTTGGTCCTCTTTCCCACAAAGGCTGTGGTTATAGGTTGATGCATTTACTAGTTTCATATCATTGATGCCCAGTACTGGTATCACAGCAGGAGCTAGTTAAAATCTCCTAAGTAAAATCATTTCATGGTTTGGTCCTCCTGTTACCTTGTTGAGCGATAATGCCCCAGCTTTTGTTTCCCAGGAATTTCATGGGTTTTGTTTTAAGAATGGCTTTAAGCACATGACTATGACATCTTATTACCTACAGCAGCACTTTGCGAAGAGGATGAATAGGAATTTGAAGGCTGCACTTATTGCCTTTCGAACTAATTGTCCAACAGAGTGGGACCAGTCTTTGACACTTTGAATTTCGTATTTAACATGACAAGACACAAGTCGCACCAATCTACCCTGGTTTAGATGATGTTTACTTATCAGGTTAACTCCCCACCTGCTAACGTGTGGGGGGTGTCTGAATTGTTGGCCAAGGTGGTTAGTCTGGATATAATTCAGGAGAACTGGCAACATGCTAAAGTTCATATTTCTAGGGCAATCCATTATAACTAGGGGTGCCGAACAGTGAGTTACAAGTGCATTATGTCGCAGAGTGTGACAGGATATCGCAGTGTGTGACAGGAAGGGTAGGAACCCCAACAAGTTTACCCTACCCTTTGTGGAACGATGGAGTGTCATCGAGGTGCCCTCCCCAGTCACGCTGTGGGTGCGCGATGAGGTCTCGGATGCTGTGCACAGAGTGCATATCAGCCAGGTCAAGAACGGCAATATGGGGTAAGGTCTGTTTAACCTACTGTCTGTCCTCCCTGGGGTCCAGTTTGTGGCAGGGAGGCTAAGCCGGTGGGCTCAGATGTTGCTCTCGATTCTTATTTTGATATCTTTTGTGTTGTCCTATCTTCATGGTCTTGCATCCTTGGCCAGTTTTGGTTTTGAAATCGGTGAGGGAAGGAGTGAGAGAAAGCGCTTGTACAGCAGGCAGTATATGTGTTCGTGGCAGCAAATGTTTAAAGAGTATACAGAGTTGGCGGCCACTGAGTGCCGCACATGGAAGCTTGCTGACTTTCTGGACCAAGTTGTGACTGTGTGGCACTAGTTGGCTGCCTTATGTTGGAATGATCAGTTCCACATGACTCGGCGAGGACTGCTGTCTCAACCGGAATGGTCTTCAACTGTTATCAGCTGCAGACATAAAGCTGCAACTAAGGATATAGACAGAGTGTTTCCGTCTACAGCAACTCAGTGGTATTGTGTTGCTACATACAGCTATCTTTGGCATTTCTGAATGTCTGAAATCAATCAGCAGTTAAGCTTGCTAGTTCTATGTTTTGCATCAGACTTGTTGCTTTGGTGATCCAGTACTGGCTTAATCTCTCAGTGTTAATGCTAAGCCACTTTTATAAAGTTTGAGTTTCAAGTTATTATCAGTTAAAACTGTGGTCTGTACCCTTTCTTGCTTAAGGGGAATATTTTGTGTTATAGGCTAGTCTATTTTTAGTTGAGCTGTGATCAGAACTTTGTTTTAATCAGTAAGCTGCACGATTGTTTCTCCTCACTTCTTCCAAGGAGCTATAAATTCTCTCTACTGTCTAAAAGTTACTTCGGCATATTTATTGTTATTCTCACAGATAGTTTTAAAATGAGTGTAACCAAGTTATCATTTACTTATAAGCGTAGCATTTCAAAATAGTTTTCTCCTTATTTGTGGAGATCTATACATATGTATATATGAGCAGGCTGCTTTATTGCTAGCAAATTCTTGTAGGCTACCCCTTATGTACGTGCAGGTTATGGTGTGTCAGTTGATTATGCATTCACCTGTGCGGTGAATCATCCTTATTATGATCCACATAGAAACTAACTGGTGATGTGATATGTGTGTGTGTGTGTGTGTGTGTGTGTGTGTGTGTGTGTGTGTGTGTGTGTGTGTGTGTTGTGTTCAACTGTAATTTGGTTTGTGGCTTTTCTGACTTGGTGTTTGTGTGCGGTCCTACTTGGCCTGTCCCTGGTCCCATGCTGGCAGGTTTGCTGCATGAGTGTGGTTGGTGGTTGTACCAGCTAGTGTGGCCCTCATCTACTCAGGTTGGCTATTGAATGAATGCTTGTGGATGCACCTTTAAGTGCAGCCTTATTAATCTTTGTTATTCATTTGTATTGTTTTCTTATTGCAGTGTTATGGTTTTACTTGGGTATTAACTCCTGTAACAACTGCAATTTTGTTGTTCTGATTTCAGCGGGTGCCAGATTTTATGTTTTCACTTCATCTACTGCCTTGCCCCGAAGGTAAAGGTGTCTCCGATCAACAGAAAACAATTATCTAGTTCCTGCTCTGTGTATGGATTTGTATTACTGTTTTAATTTAAACTATTTCCTTATTGTTTTTTCTGTTTAACATTTACTGTTGTTAAAACAAGAATTGTACTGCACTTGAATGTTCAGTATAGTTATATCAATTTACAATACTCGTGTTAATAAAATGTCATGGTAAATGATTTTCAATTAAAACATCTCAGCTAATCCTTCCATGATTTCTGCATCTCAGACACAACCACTGCTGGTTACTGGTGAGGTGTTAAATCACTACTGTTTTCGTTTTCATGCCTCTCTAAGAAAGTGGTACCATTGCAGTATCAGTTTCATAACTCATTTGGAATTGGGATTACATCACTTATAGTTATGCTCAATACTCTAGCAACCTTCATAGCTCATGGTAATACAACCTCTAATTTGCTCATGTTCATTATTTTTGTTGGCATTCTTTCTGCATTCAGCCTCACCATTGTAGCCACACCCACACTTCTGGCGATATAACAATGTACCTCACATGGTAATTCACATTTAGGTGATTGGTCAGCCAATATAAGTTCTTTCTTTGCATCAGAGTGACATGACTACAATGTATATTGTTTTTCCTGTTCCCTGTGGAATTTTCTGGGACTGATCAGTTTGCACATTGTCTCTGTAGGTTAGAACTGATACATCACCGAGGTGGTCCAACAGCACAATGTCTGTGTCGCTAATCTTTTGAGTACGATTTGAAGAATGATGTGCTCAGTTACAGTTAATGTGGTCTAGTCAAATCTTTCTATGTGCTACAAATATTCTGTCCTATTACCAAACAAGAAATTAAATCCGTATACACTGTCATATTACATTATGGTAGCCTATGCATCCACATACTCTTAACGATCTGCAAAATTATCTACTGCCAACATTACTTTTAATTTTATTGTGGCAACCTCGCAAAACATTACCTGTATCCCACAATTGTAGCACATTCGTTTTTCTTTACAGTCCTTACATTTGTGGCCACACTTCTTATATCTGTTAATGTACTGCAGCTGTGTTGAATAAGCGACAGCTCCCTCTACTGCTTCCTGACAGGCTTTATATCATGCCAATCTTGACTGCTTTTCTTACTTTCTGTCCATATAACCCATGGATGAATGTGCCCAAAGCTCACTGACCAGACTTGAAAAGCTAAATGCCATTCTCAGCATCATCTTCTACCAGTTCATTTGAGCATTAATTTTTCAAATTCTGTCAGAAAATTGCTTAATGCATTCATCCTGCTGCAAAAGCAGGGCATAAAACTATTCCAACTAGAATTTGATTGCATTTTTGCATTTAAACCTTTGAACAACTACCATTTTGAACTAATTCAGAGTGTATGCAACCAAGACAACCACAAAATCTGGGAAACCCATGATTTTTCCATCTGAAAAAAACCCAGAAATTTTTTTAGAATTCTGGGAATTTTTTAGAATTCTGGGAATTTTTCATTGTTTTGGTTTTCACTTAAACTTTTGTTATTTTGACTAAAGAATTGATACTCTTAACAAAGAAATTTTTACTTTAGGCCACTACTGCAGAACAATACTGAAGCAATAAAACATAAACTAGAGAATAAAACCAAAATAAAACTACGGTTAAAAGAAAATTTGCCATTTACAACAAAACAAAGTGCACACACAAGCGTCTACCAACAACAAAATGTGTAAAAGGCTTTAGGACAAAGATACTTCATAACAACAAGCTGCTTTCGATGAGCCCGACGTCACAACTGTTTACATTTCTAGCAGCCCACAGGTAAATAATGCGAATGGTGGTTTGAGAAGTGTTACTTCCAAAGCAAATTTACTTTTACGCAAGGTGAATTATGTTATGTGTGATATTATGTGATGTACTTCTTAAATCATGGAGCGTTTGAATTTCATTCAAAACTTAACATTTAGAAAAAATATCAGGCCCAGGAGAAAAGCTATTTATGTAATTATTTAAAATTTTACTGGCACATTTTTGTTTAATATACCTTGAAGGGTAACATAAGCTAAAAAAGATCAAGCATCAAGGTTAGTTTTTCATATTTACTTTAGTTCCTTCATAGATTACAAAATGTGAAATAACAATGGCAAAAACATCATTATCCTCCAACAAGAGTGCAAAGAGAGTTCTTGAGCAATTTCACAGATATGGAAAAGTCAAAGTGCTTGACAGAGCATTTATTCAGCCAGGTAACCCACAAAATATTCAGTGCACAGCAGTGAAATTTATAACCATGCTTGCCAGAAATATTTCAGCTGCTGCAATTTAAGCTGTGCTCTTAGGATCTTGCATAACCACACCCTTGGGAGAAAAAAATTTGACAACAAATATTATATGTAAAAACTAAGCTTTTCTTGTGGCTATACTGGATGAATATTAATTTAAACCATTAATTTTTTTTTATTTGTGTGTTCGCACTACTTAATAGTGATGCTGCTATTGGCTCACATCACATATCCTGAATATCTGCTGTCATTGGCTAGCACATCATGTAGCATGATCTATGATTGGCTGACAGAAGCACATCACAATCTTGATTCCAAGGCTTCGGAAACTACTGTCCTGTATCTGGTGGAATTTGCATTCATACTTTCATAATACAAAAATATGCATTGTACATGCTACCACTCATCACACATTTCCAAAATGCATCATTTTTTGCTGGGTTTCATTCACTAAAATGCCAATAAGTTCTACACTGGTGTATAAAACCATTAAAAGGATTTGTAAGTGTTACGGCTCCAAGGGAAAGTATATTGTCACTTAACATGGAAAAAATATACTTTTATCTGAGATATAGTGCATTTTCATCCGGAAAAAATATATTTTCATCTCAGAAAAAGTATTTTAACCAGGAAATCTGGGAAGAACCCAGGACTACTACTTTGTTTTTTGTCCTTGTGTAGTCCCTGTAATTATAATTTTCCGATTTCATATAAGAGAGCTTAGCACTAATGAATTCTTGTACAGCTCCCTGTATTCTTAATTTCACATGAATTCTTAAAAACATCATGGTCTTCAGTCCACAGACTGGTTTGATGCAGCTCTCCATGCTACTCTATCCTGTGCAAGCTTCTTCATCTCCAAGTATCTACTGCAACTGACATCCTTCTGAATCTGCTTAGTTTATTCATCTTTTGGTCTCCCTCTATGATTTTTACCCTCCACGCTGCCCTCTAATACTAAATTGGTGATCCCTTGATGCCTCAGAACATGTTGCACCAACCAATCCCTTCTTCTAGTCAAATTGTGCTACAAATTTCTCTTCTCCCCAATTCTATTTAATACCTCCTCATTAGTTACATGATCTACCCATCTAATCTTCAGCATTCTTCTGTAGCACCACATTTTGAAAGCTTCTATTCTCATCTTGTCTAAACTATTTATCCATGTTTCACTTCCATACCGTGCTACACTACATACACAAATACTATCAGAAAAGACTACCTAACCATTAAATCTATACTCGATATTAACAAACTTCTCTTCTTCAGAAATGCTTTCCTTGACATTGCAAGTCTACATTTTATATCTTCTCTACTTCGACCATCATCAGTTACTTTGCTCCCCAAATAGCAAAACTCATCTACTACTTTAAGTGTCTCATTTCCTAATCCAATTCCCTCAGCATCACCTGATTTTATTTGACTACACTGCATTATCCTAGTTTTGCTTTTGTTTATATTCATCTTATATCCTCCTTTCAAGACACTGTTCATTCCGTTCAACTGCTCTTCCAGGTCCTTTGCTGTCTCTGACAGAATTACAATGTCATCAGGAAACCTCAAAGTTTTTATTTCTTCTCCGTGGATTTTAATTCTTACTCCAAATTTTTCTTTTGTTTCCTTTACTGCAAGCTCAGATTGAATAACATCAGGGATAGGCTACAACCCTGTCTCATTCCCTTCCCCACCACTGCTTCCTTTTCATGCCCCTAGACTCTTATAACCACCATCTGGTTATTGTACAAATTGTAAATAGCCTTCCCTCCCTGTATTTGACTCCTCCCACTTTCCTCTCAGTTACTCATTCCATTTCCCTGTACTATACTGCCCACGTACTTGAAGACTTCACTATTCTCAGCTGCTTTGCTTCCAGTGTCATGTTTACTGTAGGTCTATCTTTTTTCCTTATTGTGGTCACACACTCACAGTTCATTAGATTAAATTTCAGTCCAAACTCTTGCACAACTTCTTCTCAAACATCTGCTTCTGTACTTCATCCTCTTTGTTCCCTCACACCATCAAATCATTAGTAACCAACACTGTTGTCATCCTGCATTCTATCTCCCTTGCCACTTGTATCCCATTATGAAAAGTCATGGAGATAATGTACTTCCTCGTTTCAGACTGCTTCTCTGCATCAGCCATCATGTTCTCCTTCTCGCCACTCTCAAACGATTTACACTCACCATTACAGTCTGCTGTTATAACCATTTCCTTCTTAGTGTTTCACACACTTTACTTCTGTATATAGTGTTGTATGTTTTCTCTAAACCCAGGAATACCATCAGCAGATCTCTCCCAAACTATAGTGGTGTTCCTGCAACTGTCTCCCTGCAAATATGAGATCTACTGCAGACCTTGCTGGCCTGAAGGTGTATTGTTGTTCTCTCAGCAGTTTTTCCACTGTCCCTTGAATTCTTCCCATAAATTTTTGTAGTGGCACGTAAGGATGATGTCCCAACAGCATTGTTACATCCTTTCAGCTTCCCTTCTTGATGGCAAGTACAGTTATTCCATTCTAATCTTCTGGATTTCTCAGTTTCCTTCCATACAGCACTCATAACTCTGTATCACCACAGCACCCACAACTCTTCTGATCCTCTGATCATTTTTACACCTAATCCAGCCAACCCCAGTGCCTCTCTACTTCTCAAGTTCTTTAGTGCCACCTCCATATCTATCCATGTTAGATGTTTTTTCCACACCCAGCTCGCCATCTACCTTCTCGACATCTCTATCTACCTCCAATGCTCTGTCTAGATTAAGCAATTCATCAAATATGTCCTCCACAGCTCTTTTAGGTACTCTTATCAGCCACTTTTATGTTACCTGACATTCCTCTTAAAGTGAACAGAATCTGATAAGATCAGGAAGAACTTGCCAACCTTCTGAGTCTGGCCAGCTGGCCAAGGACATTGACAGTAAGCCACTGAAAGCAAACAGGACAGCAACAAAAAAGGACAAACAACAGTGGCAATACAGCAGAAGAAAAAGTCCAGTAAGTAAACCATGATCAAAACCTAAGACTTGGTGAATTCAGAACCAACCAATGATGTGTAGCAAGATCAATACTATAGCACAGTGAAATAGGAATTGACTGACTGAGCGACTGTGCTGCTCGCTTTAAAAGGTAGCCGCGAGCACCGATTGGCCGGCAGGACGAGTGTGTCTCCATGTTGCAACAGCACGTAGGGCCAGAAGTGCCCAGGAAGATGCATGGGAACATGAACTGGCAGCACAGCAAGAGCCCTGGCACTGAAGCCTGTCGGCTGGCTGGGACAACCGGGGCATCTGGCAACACACTGGGTCCTGTGCTGCGGACAACAACAACTGAGGGGGATGGAGGCTGCAGCGAGGATTCAACCTCCGTGATTGCATCCATGGGAAGCACCACAGGAGCCCTAGAGTGCAAGTTGTACCAGGGCAAGTGGGAGATCGGTAAGGGTGGGTGTTCCAGGTCTGACTGAGCCATGGATGCTAGGACAGTCAGTAGGTATGGATGGAGTTGACTGGTATCATGGCATTACAATCACCTCACAGTGTCAACCACAGTAAGGCACTGCCCATGGCCAGCAACCACAGTAGCTAGCATCCATGATGGTTTTTGCCTCATACAATACAGCTGAGCTCAACAGGTAGTGTCCACATTGCCAGGACTGGGGCCTCTGGGCCAGGACATTGAGGTGGGTAAGCAGCTGCCACTCATGGACAAGCTCTGCTGGGCTATAGATGTGGACATGGTTGGTCCTGTAGTTGCTCAGAAACATTGTGAGCACAGAAGTGGTGGTGGAAGTGCACAGCACCTTTATCATTCATTGTTTAAACCTCCACACCATACACTCTGCTATGGCATTGGAGGATGAATGAAATGGCAGACTAAACAGGTGTTTGATGCCACTGGAGGTGTAGGACTGTTAGAAAGCTGTCACCAAGAATTGGGGTCCATTGTCTGACATGATGGAGCAGGGAAGCCCTTCAATGGGTAGAAACTGGATGAAAACATTGAGTGTAGCATCATTGGTGGTGGTCACAATGCTGACACAAAGGAGTAGTTACAATAAGCATCCATGACAGTGAGCCACATGGAGGCCAGAAAGGGACCAACAAAGTCCAGATGAATTTGATGCCAGGGGTGACAGGGAGCAGGACAGGATGTGGAAAATGTTTGAGTAGGAGCCTGGTTCTGGGCACAAGAAGAACAGCTGTGCACCATGGCCTCCACATCTCCGTTCAGTCCTGGCCAGTAGGTATGTGACCTCCCGAGGGATTTCATCTGTACATTTCTCAATGTCCACAATGGAGCAGTTGCAAAATATGAGGGTGCAGGGATGATAACAGAGAGATTCTGTCTCTGTGTCAAGCAAGAGAAAATCGGAGACAATGGACATATGCTGCGAGAGGTGAGCCCAGGCATGCAGTTCTGGATCGGCAGACTTCGAAAAATAAGTGAGCCGTCCATGGAGCACAAACTGCATGATACACTGTAAGACAGGGCCACAGTGTGTGTCTGCAGTGATGCGAGAAGCTCTAATGGGAAACCTGTCCGAGGTCTGCTGTCATTCCATGTTAACATAGAAACAAGATTTCCTGTTGGTCAAATGATGAGTCAAGCTCCAAGCACAGATGAGAGAAGGTAGCTGCATTTATGTGTGGCTCCATGGGCTTGTAATTAATGACATAACTGTACAAGCTGAGGAAAAGTGCCCAATGCTGGAACCATTGTGCCGCCCACTCTGGAAGCCAAGAGTGGGGCCCAAAGAGTGCTACCAATGGTTTATGATCCGTAATGAAGGTAAACTTGTTCCCAAACAGACAACCATGGATCTTCTTAGTGGCAAAAATGATCACCAAAGTTTCTTTTTCATTCCACTAACAGTTCTTTCGAGCATGTGTCAGTGTCTTTGATGCATATGCAATTGGTTGCTCAGTACTATCATCATTTCTATGTGCCAGCACTGCACTTATGCCATAGGGAGAAGCATCAGCAGCCAAACCATTGGACATTCTGGAGAAAAGGGTGTGAGGCAGGGTGCCAAGCACAGCAGATGCTTCAGCTGTGTGAGAACATGCTCACACACAGCTGTCTGCCTCTACTGAGTGTCCTCCTTTTGGGAGTGGTTCAGCAGGTGCATAATGTGGGCTGCTTGTAGAAGGAACTTAGAATAATAATTCACATTTCTCAAAAAAGCCTGCAGCTTCTGTAGGTTTAGGGAGTGGGGCAGAGAGCCAATGGTAAAAATGTTGCGATCAGTGGGTTGAATCCCATCTTTGCTGAGCAAGTTCTGAGATATTCCACTTGCTCCTAAGAAGTGGCAATGTATTATCAGCACTTGTGATGTGCATCTCATAACGTTGTGAAGAGGATACAAAGGTTGCACAGGTGGTTGTGACAAGTAGTGCCTGTGATACTTAAGCCATCAAGACAGTACAAACATGGATGGACATGGTTAACTATTGCAGATATCTCTGGAAGATTGCCAGAGCAGAAGAGATCCCAAAGGGCAAGTGCTTGTATTTGTATAATCCAAAGGGAGTGCTGATGATCATAATTCATTGTGATTCCAGTGGGGTCTGCAAATGTGTGTCGGCAAGGTCAATCTAAGAAAAATATTCACCTCCAACATGTTTCTTGAGGAAAAAGGAAGGAAGAATGACTGGGATTAATGTCCCATCAACATCGAGGTCATTAGAGATGGAGTACAAGCTCGGACTGAAGCAAGGCAAGGACAGGGAAGGAAATCGGGTTGTGCCCTTTCAAAGGAACTATAACAGCATTTACCTGGAACAATTTAGGGAAATCACAGAAAACCTAAGTCTGGTGGCCACCATCATCTTGACTTTAAGTCCAGTGTGCTAACTACAGTGCCACCTCGCTCTGTGCTTTGTGAGGAGGTCCTCTGGATGTAATATGGTGTTAGGGTTTCACCTGTGTCTGAGCACTGGTTGTTGATTTAAATCTCCACATAGCTGGAGGAAGCCATTAGACTTCTTGACCACTGCCACAGTTGTGGCCCAAGCACTTGTTTTAACAGGTTCATTTGCCCCAGTGATAGCGTTATTGCTTAATGGCTGCCCAGAAGGACACAGGAATAGGGCACGCCTGGCAGAAATGGGACACTGCATCTGTAACTAAGGAGAATTGAGCCTGGAAATCTGTGGCACAACCCAGGCCAGGTTCAAATGAGGGACAATGTAACCGTGTGGAATAATTATGAATAATAACTGGACAACAACACACACATCTCCTCAAACATGAGAGCCTCAGGACTTGGGAGTGAAGCCAACTTCTTAAGTAAGAAAAATGTCTCTGGGAATCACAAGAAAGAAAGAGTGATCACTGGAGAGTGTCATTCGTAATTGCTATTCCAGTCGCTGCACATATGTGTCCCAATCCTCTTTGGTACTGTTAAATGGAGGAAGCACAGTTAGGTGGCTCTCTGCCTGGGAGATGACCAAAGCCTAGATGCTTTGGGAGCTCTGAACCAGTAAGTGATCCAACAAATCTGAATTTCCTGATGAAACAATTCAGTCTTTTGAAACTGCTGTTGCAATTGCTGCTGCAGGAACAGCTGTTGCTGTCCCATGAGCCGCACGAGCTTTGCGTTCATGGGACGCCACTATCCTTTTACCTCGATATAGTGACCGGAGTCTGACAAGACCAGGAATGACTTGCAAAACTTCTGAGTCTGGCCATTTGGGTGAGGGCGCCAAGAGCGAGCCACCAAAAGCAAATAGAAGGGCAACAACGAAGAAGGACAAACAATAGTGAAGATACAGCAGAGGAACAAGTCCAGCAAGTAAATCAAGATCAAAATCTAAAATGCAGCAAATTCGGAACCAATCAATGATGTGTTTGAGATAAATACTATAGTATCATGTAATCATGACTGACACTGTGCATCTGTGCTTCTGGCTTTAATGGGCAGCCACGAGCACTGATATGGCAGGAGGACAAGCATTTCTCGACTGCAGCAGAGAGAGCTGTGCATGAAGATTATGGCACAACCTTCCAGCAGTCATCATCGAGATCCAGGCCTTCCGGCAAGCTTTCAAACTTGCTAGGCTGGGATACCAGACTTCTCCCCCAGTATTTTATTATTTCTTTTTCTATTCTGTCCATCATCGTAGTCCACCTGTGTATTCACTTCTTTTCCTTTTCCTCTACAACCACGTTTACGTGCCTCCATCTCACATTCTTCTGTTGCTTCTGTTTTCTTTTGTTGAAATCACACTTTAAACAACTTATTCTTCTCCAAAATTCCTTATTCAACTTTAGAATTCCACTGAAGTGTTCCTCACATGTCCTACTAGCAGTTGTTCCACACATCTCCACTTCCTCTGTAGCTTCTACCAGTGTGCTCTTGAAACACATCCATTGTTTCTCTACTGCTTGTAGCACACACACGTAAGTTTTAGTTCTTACTCTCCTGTGATGGTGTTCATATCAGCTGATGGTCATTTTCTCTGGCCTCTTGATGGTATTATTTTGATATCTGCTATGCTTGTCAACATTCATCATCTACTAACATATAATCAACCTCTGACTTTTAGACCAATCTCTGCTATACTACATTAACCTTATGACGTTCTCTCCTATCAGTACATGAGTTCCCAACTTTCAATTGACCCCTTTTGCAAAAGCTGAATAAAATTTCACCTTCCTTGTTTCTGCTTCCCAAGCCATTTGTTCCAAGTACATTTTTATATCCATATTTCTCTACACTAACAAATGCACTCACATCTCACTAGAACTGTTTTCTCCTTAGTCATCTGCTTCTGTAATTCTCCTCAAATCTCCTCTTTTTGCTCCGATGTGCATTACATCTGTAATACCACCCACAATGATATTTTGGTCTTTATCATTCTCTCATTCATTCCAATTACTTCCTCTGTTAGTCAAACCCTCATAACTATGCCCATTCCACTTTTGGTACCCTCATTGTTCTTCCTGGACAGTCTAGACCAGTTACTCAGTTTACATCTTCCTTAACCCATCCACCACCCTTAAGCTGTACTCACACAGAGTGAGTTAGCTAATGATGACATGGAAATGTAAGAGTTTTATAAAGTCGTTTCCTGTTATTTCATGTTGAGGAGTAACTGCTGTGCATCCAACACAAAATAAATTTTGCAATATCTCAGTAATGTGTCACAAATCATTGAACCAAAACACAGGCAAGAATACTCTCTATGTCACAAGCAGAACTTGGGAGACGCCATATTGATTTCATTGTTTACAGTTTAAGCCCATATTTGGTGGGTTTTATAATACTGGGTGTACATAACATCCGAGAGCACTTTCAATTATTTATTGCACAAGAACCAATCATTGTACAGGTATCATACATATGTCATTTTGAAGAAAAACCCTGAAAGTTTTTCTTCGTGTATACCGCCACAGCGTAGTTTGATAATTTGTCGATAGTCAGTGTTAGTCGCAAACTTGGCGAGTTCAGGTGCGGAGCAAGCTTTCTGTGTGTTGGAGTCCGACAAAAACAAGTGTGCTACAGCTGTTCAACAGCTGTTTAGAACCAAGTACGATATGAAGTCACCAACAAGGAAGGCCATTTACCACTGGCTCAACAAATTTGTTATGACGGGTTGCCTATGCCCAGCAAAGAGAAGCAAAAACTGTCACGTTGAAAACTGTACAGGCCATTCTTCTTCAACGAGAGCACTGTCACTGGATATTCCTACTTAGACATGTTGCAACAATGGCTGCCTCAAATGCAATCGGGCTCTCTGTTCTTATTTCAGCAGGATGGAGCTCCAACCCATTTTCATCGTGAAGTTCGTGGGTACTTGAAAACAGAGCTGCCGCATCGATGGATTGGCCGTGCTACAGAAGGAGACAGCTGTTTCATGAAATGGCCTCCCCAATCACCAGATCTCACTCCGTGTGACTTTTTTTTGTGGGGACACTTCAAATATCTGGTGGATGTACCATCACTAACATGTGATGTAACAGAGCTCCAGGAGAGAATACAGAAAGCAACTGCTACAGTCAACGATGCCATGCTGGGACCGGTATGGCAAGAATTTGATTACCATATTGACATCTGCCGGGTCACTCATGTTTCGCATGTGTTTGTAAAAAAAATTTCAGAATTTCTCATCAAAATGCGATATGTTTGACATCTGTACAATGTTTAGTTCTTGTGCAATAAATAATTGAAAGCGTTCCCAGACTTCATGTATACCCTGTATAACTTACATCCTGTGAATAAACACTATTTTAAAGAGTCAGATCATTGAGCATCTCTCAAAAATGCACCATTATTAGTATGGTTTGTTGTATACAGTGACAGGATTTCATATTTGGTTATTTTCAAATTATAAATCACATGTTACGAAAGTATGTCGTTTTACAGCAACAGCACACTGAACATCCATTAAAAACACTTTCTCTTTAGGATTTGTTATAATTAAAAGAAAGCTAATAACATAAAAGAACTTAGATTAGATTAGTTTTTCATTCCATAGATCCGTGCTGAGGAGATCCTCGTGCTTGTGGAACATGTCAATTTTTTGTTTAATATAAAAAGCTGAAATAACAATACTAGTAGTATGAATATATATACAATACATCATTTGTTTCTGTTAAAAAATTCGTCAATGGAGTAGAATAGTATGAATAAATATACAATACATCATTCGTTTCTATTAAAAAATTTGTCAATGGAGTAGAAGGAGTTTGCCACTAGTAAATCTTTCAGCCTCCTTTTAAACTGATCTTTATTTGTAACTGAATTTTTTATGTTTGCTGGCAAATTTTGAACTAAAGTAAGTGCTTTTAAGTGCTTGTGCGGATCATTTTTGTTCCTGGAATTGTACATATGAACTGAGCTGTTTGTTGGAAAAAGAGATATATTATTTAGGACAAATTTCATTAAGGAGTAAATATACTGAGAGGCAGTAGTTAGTATACCCAGTTCTTTGAAGAGGTTTCTACAGGACGTCCGTGAGTTTACTCCACAAATAATACGTACTACAAGCTTTTGGACTCTGAAAACTTTTGTTTGACTTGAAGAGTTACCCCAAAATATTATACCATATGACATTATAGAATGAAAGTAGGCAAAGTATGCAAGCTTTTTCATTTTTATGTCACCTATGTCAGCTAACACTCGAATTGCAAATACAGATTTGTTAAGGTGTTTCTGCAGTTCTGTGGTGTGCTCCTCCCAACTGAATTTGTTATCAAGTTGTAATCCCAGGAATTTAAGACTGTCAACCTCTTCTATCTGCTCTTCTTCATTCTTTATGCATATGCTGGGTGGAAACCTCTTACAGGTTCTGAATTCCATATAGTGAGTCTTTTCAAAGTTTAATGTCAGTGAGTTGGCTTTAAACCATTTATTAATATCCATGAAAATATCATTAGCAGATCTTTCTAGAACTACACTCGACATACTATTTATTGCAATACTTGTGTCATCTGCAAACAAAACAAACTCTGCTTCTGGCAGTGTAAATGATGAGAGATCATTAACGCACACAAGAAAAAGCAATGGCCCTAAGATGGATCCTTGTGGGGCACCACATGTAATTTCTTCCCATTCTGATGTTGACCGATGACTTAATTCACTGGTCCCTGCACTGACACCCTTTGTTTCCTGTTAGCGAGGTATGACTTGAACCATTTTGCAGCACTGCCCGTGACACCATAGAATTCTAATTTTTTTAAAAGGATGTTGTGGTTCACACAATCGAATGTACACAGAAAATACCTGCTGCTTGTAACTTGTTATTTAATGAATTAAGTACATTTTTGCTGTAGGTGTAAATAACCTTCTCGATATCAGAAACCTTCAGAAATCCAAACTGTGTTCTTGATAATATGTTATTTGTGGTCAGATGGTTGAGAAGCTGCTTGTACATTACTTTTCTCTAAATTTTTTGAGAATGCTGGCAAAAGTTAAAGGCTTCTGGAGATTTATCATAAAACATATGTTTGTATGTTACACAAAGATAGTGTAGGATATCAGATAAAGATGCTGAGTTATTAAGTTATGTGTAGCCACAGCAAGTTTAGGTTTTGCTGCATCCATTTATTTTAAATTAACATACACATTTTCTTAAAGGCTTTGGAAATTTCTTGGTAATTTAATATATATATATTTTCTGCAACAACTGATATTATGTTAACTTTTATAAGCTGACGTCCTTACTGATTGGTCACTGAACTTTACTTTTTGTCTTATAGTATGTTCCCGGATATTGAAGTTTTTATTTATGGATACTACAGACAGAACAACATTACTAGGATATAACAAGGGAGGAAATGTGAGCTCCTGTAGGAAGTTTTACACGTGACCATTTTTGTAAACAAACTGTGTGGCTTGTGAGCCAGACACAACCAACAGATGTCACTGGAGAGTTTTCAGTCACAAATCTTGTTAACTAGCATGTCCCATGTTTCACAAACAACGCGTCTTGTGTGGCTGGACTACCCATCCATCTCTATGACTGCTTTAGTAATTATCAAAATAGATAATGGTGTCCTCCACTTGTGCAGTCACTTTTAAGTAATGATAAACATCCATACACAAATAGATAGGTTCAAGTATTTTTAAACCTTGATGCAAACACAAGGCTGTTATAAGTTTAAAATATGTATCTGTGTATCTGTCTGAAGCATCATAGCTCACAAATGAAAGGTCCAGTTTTAATACAGTTCTTTTACTTGAAAGCCGGTTTAATCAGGATGGTTCTTAGCTATGTTCCATGGAAGTCTGTTCAGGCAGGTTTTTGAATAGAGTCAAATAGATCCTTTAAGAATACAATTCGTTGTTCCTCCAAATGTTTATAATTATTATAGAATTTATATTTGTTTATACATCAACAACAGAATTTAAGTTACAAAACAATTACTAATTTCACCCTATAATGAAAGATACTAGTAGTATTACCTTTATTCATCCGTAGATCTCTTTTTACAAGGATATAGGACATGTTAAGTATTTACAAGTTTAGACCAATTTAAAATATACTAATTCGTATACACATACATTTACAGACTTCTAGTTAGAGACAATCATTAGATTTACTATTGTGTGCGCGCCCGTGCACACACACACACACACACACACACACACACACACACACACACACACACACACACACACGAAGATCTGTAGGCCTTTTTCTATACCACAACTTCCCATTTAATACCCTGAAAAACTGAGTCAACATCCCTCTATAATGAGTGAGATGTTGAGCTTAGAAAAGGAAGAGGTGTTAGTTTTTGTGATATGCATAGCTTGGGGATAAGTATTTATAGAAAAGGGAAAAAAGGAAAGAAACATAGTTGAAGGTGTTGTGTGGAATGTTGGATGTTTTATAATCATCGTCAGTATTATTATTATTATTATTATTATTATTACTATTATTTCTTTCTTATCTCAGACGTTATGTCTGGTCAGAAGTAGAAAGTGACGCGGACTTTGATCAAGCGTGACTTCCTTTTAATTGTACGGTATATGTTACATTGCATTTAGAAACTTTCGGGTAATTGAACATGTATCAATAATTACATATTTCTGTAGTTGTATATATAAGTTTGGATGTAGCTGTATTGCATTGATATACTGGTGGATATTGTGTGGTATGACTCTTGTAGTTGATAGTATAATTGGTATGATGTCAACTTTATCCTGATGCCACATGTCTTTGACTTCCTCAGGCAGTTGGATGTATTTTTCAATTTTTTCTCCTGTTTTCTTTTGTATATTTGTTGTATTGGATATGGATATTTCGATTTGTTGTGTTAATTTCTTCTTTTTAT
Source organism: Schistocerca gregaria (assembly GCF_023897955.1). Classification (NCBI taxonomy): domain Eukaryota; kingdom Metazoa; phylum Arthropoda; class Insecta; order Orthoptera; family Acrididae; genus Schistocerca; species Schistocerca gregaria. The sequence goes on along the minus strand of NC_064925.1, from coordinate 524,093,925 downwards.
TGGTGAGTATGATGTCAGGTGTGATATGTGGTGTTATCTTATCTGTTATAATGGCTCTGTTCCAGTATAATTTGTATTCATCATTCTCCAGTACATTTTGTGGTGCATACTTCTATGTGGGAACATGTTGTTTTATTAGTTTATGTTGTATGGCAAGTTGTTGATGTATTATTTTTGCTACATTGTCATGTCTTCCGGGGTATTCTGTATTTGCTAGTATTGTACATCCACTTGTGATGTGATCTAGTGTTTCTATTTGTTGTTTGCAAAGTCTGCATTTATCTGTTGTGGTATTGGGATCTTTAATGATATGCTTGCTGTAATATCTGGTGTTTATTGTTTGATCCTGTATTGCAATCATGAATCCTTCCGTCTCACTGTATATATTGCCTTTTCTTAGCCATGTGTTGGATGCGTCTTGATTGATGTGTGGCTGTGTTAGATGACATGGGTGCTTGCCATGTAGTATTTTCTTTTTCCAATTTACTTTCTTCGTATTTGTTGATGTTATGTGATCTCAAGGATTGTAGAGGTGGTTATGAAATTGTAGTGGTGTAGCCAATGTACTTATATGAGTGATTGTTTTGTGTATTTTGCTAGTTTCTGCTCGTTCTATAAAGAATTTTCTTAAATTATCTACCTGTCCGTAATGTAGGTTTTTTTGTCGATAAATCCCCTTCCTCCTTCCTTTCTGCTTAATGTGAATCTTTCTGTTGCTGAATGGATGTGATGTATTCTATATTTGTGGCATTGTGATCGTGTAAGTGTATTGAGTGCTTCTAGGTCTGTGTTACTCCATTTCACTACTCCAAATGAGTAGGTCAATATTGGTATAGCATAACTATTTATAGTTTTTGTCTTATTTCTTGCTGTCAATCCTGTTTTCAGTGTTTTTGTTAGTCTTTGTCTATATTATTCTTTTACTTCTTCTTTAATATTTGAATTATCTATTCCTATTTTTTATCTGTATCCTAGATATTTATAGGCATCTAATTTTCCATCGCTTCGATGCAGTCCCTGTGGTTATCCAATATGTAATCTTCTTGTTTAGTGTGTTTTCCCTTGACTATGCTATTTTTCTCACATTTGTCTGTTCCAAAACCCATTTTTATATCATTGCTGAATACTTCTGTTATCTTTAATAATTGGTTAAGTTGTTGATTTCCAGAATGAAACTGTCACTCTGCAGCGGAGTGTCCGCTGATATGAAACTTCCTGGCAGGTAAAACTGTGTGCCCGACCGAGACTCCAGCTCTGGACCTTTGCCTTTCACAGGCAAGTGCTCTACCATCTACGCTACCGATGCACCACTCACGCCCGGTCCTCACAGCATTACTTCTGCCAGTATCTCGCCTCCTACCTTCCAAACTTTACAGAAGCTCTCCTGCGAACCTTCCAGAACTAGCACTCCTGCAAGAAAGGATACTGCGGGGACACGGCTTAGCCACAGGCTGGGAGATGTCTCCAGAATGAGATTTTCACTCAGCTTCGGTATCTCAGATGGTAGAGCACTTGCACGTGAAAGGCAAAGGTCCTGAGTTCGAGTCTTGGTCGAGCACACTGTTTTAATCTGCCAGAAAGTTTCATATCAGTGCATACTTCACTGCAGAGTGAGAATCTCATTCTGGAAACATCCCCAAGGCTGTGTGCAAGCCATGTCTCTGCAGTATCCTTTCTTTCAGGAGTGCTAGTTCTGCAAGGTTCGCAGGAGAGCTTCTATAAAGTTTGGAAGGTAGAAGGCGAGATACTGGCAGAAGTAAAGCTGTGATGACCGGGCGTGACTTGTGCTTTGGTAGCTCAGATGGTAGAGCACTTGCCCGCGAAAGTCAAAAGGGCCCGAGTTCGAGTCTCGGGTGAACACACTGTTTTAATCTGCCAGGAAGTTTCATATCTGCGCACACTCCACTGCAGAGTGAAAATCTCATTCTGGAAACATCCCTCAATCTGTGACTAAGCCGTGTCTCAGCAGTATCCTGTCTTTCAGGTTTAAAGGAGAGCTTGTGTAAAGTTTGGAAGGTAGGAGTTGCGATACTGGCAGAAGTAAAGCTGTGGGGCCCTAGCATGGGCTGTGCTTCAGTAGCTCAGATACTGGAGCACTTGCCCGTGAAAGGCAAAGGTCCGGAGTTTGAGTCTCGGTCGGGCACACTGTTTTAATCTGCCAAGAAGTTTCAGATCAGCGCACACTCCGCTGCAGAGTGAGAATCTCATTCTGGAAACATCCCCCAGGCTGTGGCGTGAGTGGTGGTTCGGTAGCTCAGATGGTAGAGCACTTGACCACGGATGGCAAAGGGCCTGAGTTCGAGTCTCGGTCAGGCACACAGTTTTAATCTGCCAGGAAGTTTCGAACGAGTTGTAGATTTGTCGCTGCCAGTAATTTTAGATCATCCATGTATAGCGAATGTGTAATTTTGTGCTGGTATGTTCCAGTAATATTGTTTCCATTACTTGTATTATTTAGCATGTTGGATAGTGGGTTCAGAGCTAAGCAGAACCAGAAAGGACTTAATGAGTCTCCTTGGTATATTCCAAGCTTAATCTGTATTGGCTGTGATGTGATAGTATTTGAATTTGTTTGGATATTAAGTGTGGTTTTCTAATTTTACATTACTGTGTTTAGGAACTGTATCAATTTAGGATCCACTTTGTATATTTCCAATATTTGTAGTAACCATGAGTGGGGTACACTATCAAAAGCTTTTTGTAATCAATGCATGCATAGTGTAGCGACCTTTGTTTAGTTTAGCTTGGTATGTCACCTCTGCATCTATTATCAGTAGCTCTTTACATCCTCATGCTCCTTTGCAACAGCCTTTTTGTTCTTCATTTATAATTTTGTTCTGTTTTGTATGTGTCATTAATTTCTGTGTAATGACTAAAGTTAATATTTTGTATATTGTTGGTAGGCATGTTATGGGGCGATATTTAGCTGGGTTTGCTGTGTCTGCTTGATCTTTAGGTTTCAGGTAAGTTCTTCCATGTGTATCAGGAAATGTGTATGGGTCTGCAATGTAACTGTTAAATAATTTAGTTGGATGTGAATGTGTTGAGGTGAACTTCTTTAGCCAGAAATTTGTTATTTTATCATTTCCAGGGGATTTCCAATTGTGCATAGAATTAATTGCTCGGGTGACTTCATGTTGCAAAATTATCACTTCAGGCATTTGTGGTATCATCTTGTATGTGTCCGTTTCTGCTTGTATCCACCGTGCATGCCTGTTATGTTGTACCGGGTTTGACCATATGTTGCTCCAGAAGTGTTCCATGTCTGTTATGTTTGGTGCATTGTCTATTTTAATGTGTGTATTATCTATTGTCTGGTAAAATTTATTTTGGTTTGTGTTGAATTTTTTTTATCTTCTAGGTCGTTTGGCCAATGCTTGTTATTTCTGCTTCTTTTCATCTAACCGCTCTATCGCTTCTTGTTATGAGATTTTACCTAACCTTTTTCGTTTTTTGTCTGATATTTCATTTCTTGTAAATTGTGTTAGCTGTCCAATGTCTTTTCTCAGTTTTTCTATTCTGATCTGTAGCCTGTGTTGCCATGCTGGTTTTGTAGGTTTCTTCTGTGTGTTGGTTGGTTCTGATCTCTGCCTAGTGTGTATATTTAGTGTAGTGAGTGCTCCTATATAAACCAGTAGTTGTAACTTTTCCATAGTTGTATTTTCATTTATTTTGTTGTTTATGATTGTGTTGATAGTTGTTATTGTTGTTTTGACTTGTAGGTTATTTGGTGGTCTACGCAAGAATGGTCTAATGTCTGTATTTGTGTCTTTGTATTCTATATATGGCAGCTGAAATTTGTCTTCTATATGTAATATGTTTGTCAGTTCGTGTTCTATTTGTGCTTGTTCTGGTGACAGTCTTAAGATTTCGTTTTCCCCTGATTGTTTAATTGATGCGTGTTGTTCTTTGTTTGTTTGCTCTGGGATGTTTGAATCCATTACTGCATTTTCTTCTTCTTCTGATTGCACATTATTTTGTTCTAGTATTTGTTGTACTTGTTGTTTGATGTTTTCTAATTCTGACTGGGGTATCCTGTTATTTTTTAGGCAATGTAGTGGGTGGCAATAACATATTCCGAACATTACACAAGTTCTAGTTTATTCATAAGGAATACAGATCACCCAAGCTTCATTGGTGATTGTACCTACGGAATGGCCAAGTCTTTCACAGAGACGGTGACTAACTACCACCATTGCGACTGCATGATAGAAGCTCTTCAGTGAAAGTGCGACCCACACTACCGCCCTACATCAGAGTCCCACAGCTACTGCCTAAATGCTCATCAGCGACTATCTCCAGCGGCCTGCCCACAGCCCGTTCCTCAGTGGTGTGCTCCCGAGTTTTGTTAGCTTTTGCCCTTCGACCCCGCCAGCACTTGGCATGACGTAGCATCGAGTGCAACGTGTTCTTATTTGGAATTGTTTAAGTATTACTTTCATTATTTTCCTTCAGAAGCTGACATAGTGCTGCCCCCACCAAGGGCCCCTCTTTCTTTCTCTCTCCGCTCCCAGACTTCTCTCTCTAACCAGAAGTGCTCTCAGTTGATACTCCTAATTGACTGCTTACCACAGGTCCCTACAAAGAGCTTCTTTTGTCTCTTTACAACTTGGTGGCTGTTTACTTTCTTATCACACGCAGCTGCCCGATAGTTTGGACTTCTGCCACAGCTATCCAGCTGCTTCGTGTTTCTTTATGACCCCTCTGCCACACCCTGCATCCAGCTTTACATTTTAACTCACCTAATGTTTATGTACTATTTCCGACAGTAATTAGACTTGGTTTTTTCCTGCGGTTACAACAACAGTAGTATTCACAAAAGTTGTACTTGATGATCTTGATGAAGATGAGTGTGTCATAGGCATATTTATGGATCTTTCTAAGGCCTTCGATACAGTCAACCACAAGATTCTATTAAATAAATTAGAAGCATTAGGAATAAGAGGAGCAGCTAATGACTTGCTTTGATCATACCTAGCAGATAGGGCACAAAGAGCAGAGATAACACATACTTCAAATAGATCCAAACATTTAGGAAAACACTTATCATAACCAAAATACATTAATATAGGGGTTCCGCAAGGTAGCATAATAGGACCAATACTGTTCCTGATATACATCAATGACTTTCCCAGTAGTGTTACTCATGGTGAAAAAATTCTCTTTGCTGAAGACAGCAATATTATAGTCACTGAGAAAAGAAGAGAATTCCTGGCAGAGAAAGCAAACGAAACTCTCAAGGAAGTTTATGACTGGTCAATACGCAACAAAGTGACATTGAACATAAAGAAAACTAATGCCATGAATTTCAGTTTGAATAGGAAAAAAGACAATGTTTAATTAAATATAGATGGCACCTCTATAGCCTGTATAACAAATGCAAAATTTCTAGGAATGAATATTGACCCTCAGTTGAAGTGGTGTGAACACAGAAAGGTACTTGCAAACAGAATGTCATCAGCATGTTATGCCCTTAGAATCCAATCATCAGTGTGTAACATGCAGTGTCTTTTAGTTACATACTGTTCATATCTACACTCAATTCTTAGCTATAGCATTCTGTTTTGGGGAACAAATGTACAAAATATGAACTCAATTTTCAAACTTCAGCAAAGAGCCATAAGAATAATAACCAAAAATACTAGTTGAGCTCACTGTAAGGATCTGTTCAAAACAATGGGGATTTTAACTGCACCATGTGAATACATTTACCAATCAGCTGTACACATTAAAAGTAACAATGGTAATTACTGCACAAACAGCTCTGTCCATGACCACAGAACAAGAGCTAGACTCAACTTAAATTTACTAAGATAAAATAAACATTAAACTCAAAACAGCATTTTCTACCAAGGAATAAAACTGTAAAATAAATTACCAAAAGAGACTAAAGAAATTTCAAAAATACACTTATTTTAAAAGGCAGCTAAAAAGTACCTGTTATGCAATACATTTTATACATTGAAGGATTACTTAGATAACACAGAGTAGGAGGTTTGGTAAAAAAATGTTATACAAATAAATAAATAAATAATAATAATAATAATAATAATAATAATAATAGTAATAATAAGATACAAAAAATGTGAAAATAGAAAGAAACAAAACCAAAAATTCAACACAAACCAAAAGAAATTTTACCAGACAATAGATAACACACACATTAAAATAGACAATGCACCAAACATAACAGACATGGAACACTTCTGGAGCAACATATGGTCAAACCCAGTACAACATAACAGGCATGCACGGTGGATACAAGCAGAAACAGACACATACAAGATGATACCACAAATGCCTGAAGTGATAATTTTGCAACATGAAGTCACCCGAGCAATTAATTCTACTCACAATTTAAAAGCCCCTGGAAAAGATAAAATAGCAAATTTCTGGCTAAAGAAGTTCACCTCAACACATTCACATCTAACTACATTATTTAACAGTTACATTGCAGACCCATACACATTCCCTGATACACTTACACATGGAATAACTTATATGAAACCTAAAGATCAAGCAGACACAGCAAACCCAGCTAAATATCACCTCATAACATGCCTACCAACAATATACAAAATATTAACTTTAGTCATTACACAGAAATTAATGACACATACAACACAGAACAAAATTATAAATGAAGAACAAAAAGGCTGTTGCAAAGGAGCACGAGGATGTAAAAAGCAACTGATTATAGATGCAGAGGTGACATATCATGCTAAAACTAAACAAAGGTCACTACACTACGCATACATTGATTACCGAAAAGCTTTTGATAGTGTACCCCACTCATGGTTACTACAAATATTGGAAATACACAAAGTAGATCCTAAATTGATACAGTTCCTAAACATAGTAATCAAAAATTGGAAACCCAAACTTAATATCCAAACAAATTCAAATAATATCACATAACAGACAATTCAGATTAAGCGTGGAATATACCAAGGAGACTCATTAAGTCTTTCCTCGTTCTGCCTTGCCCTGAAACCACTATCCAACATGCTAAATAATACAAATTATGGATACAATATTGCTGGAACATACCCACACAAATTCACACATCTGCTATACATGGATGATCTAAAACTACTGGCAGCAACAACTCAACCAATTACTAAAGATAACACAAGTATTCAGCAATGATATAAATATGGCTTTTGGAACAGACAAATGTAAGAAAAATAACATAGTCAAGGGAAAACACACTAAACAAGAAGATTACATATTGGATAACCACAGCGACTCCATAGAAGCGATGGAAAAAACAGATGCCTATAAATATCTAAGATTCAGACAAAAAATAGGAATAGATAATACAAATATTAAAGAAGAACTAAAAGAAAAATATAGACAAACACTAACAAAAATACTGAAAACAGAATTGACAGCAAGAAACAAAACAAAAGCTATAAATACTTATTCTGTACCAATATTGAGCTACTCATTTGGAGTAGTGAAATGGAGTAACACAGACCTAGAAGCACTCAATACACTTACACGATCACAATGCCACAAATATAGAATACATCACATCCATTCAGCAACAGAAAGATTCACATTAAGCAGAAAGGAAGGAGGAAGGGGATTTATCGACAAAAAAACCTACATTACGGACAGGTAGATAATTTAAGAAAATTCTTTATAGAACGAGCAGAAACTAGCAAAATACACAAAACAATCACTCATATAAGTACATTGGCTACACCACTACAATTTCATAACCACCTCTACAATCCTTGAGATCACATAACATCAACAAATACGAAGAAAGTAAATTGGAAAAAGAAAATACTACATGGCAAGCACCCATGTCATCTAACACAGCCACACATCAATCAAGACGCATCCAACACATGGCTAAGAAAAGGCAATATATACAGTGAGACGGAAGGATTCATGATTGCAATACAGGATCAAACAATAAACACCAGATATTACAGCAAGCATATCATTAAAGATCCCAATACCACAACAGATAAATGCAGACTTTGCAAACAACAAATAGAAACACTAGATCACATCACAAGTGGATGTACAATACTAGCAAATACAGAATACCCCGGAAGACATGACAATGTAGCAAAAATAATACATCAACAACTTGCCATACAACATAAACTAATAAAACAACATGTTCCCACATAGAAGTATGCACCACAAAATGTACTGGAGAATGATGAATACAAATTATACTGGAACAGAGCCATTATAACAGATAAGATAACACCACATATCACACCTGACATCATACTCACCAATAAAAAGAAGAAATTAACACAACAAATCGAAATATCCATATCCAATACAACAAATATACAAAAGAAAACAGGAGAAAAAATTGAAAAATACATCCAACTGCCTGAGGAAGTCAAAGACATGTGGCATCAGGATAAAGTTGACATCATACCAATTATACTATCAACTACAAGAGTCATACCACACAATATCCACCAGTATATCAATGCAATACAGCTACATCCAAACTTATATATACAACTACAGAAATATGTAATTATTGATACATGTTCAATTACCCGAAAGTTTCTAAATGCAATGTAACATATACCGTACAGTTAAAAGGAAGTCACGCTTGATCAAAGTCCGCGTCACTTTCTACTTCTGACCAGACATAACGTCTGAGATAAGAAAGAAATAATAGTAATAATAATAATAATAATAATAATACTGACGATGATTATAAAACATCCAACATTCCACACAACACCTTCAACTATGTTTCTTTCCTTTTTTCCCTTTTCTATAAATACTTATCCCCAAGCTATGCATATCACAAAAACTAACACCTCTTCCTTTTCTAAGCTCAACATCTCACTCATTATAGAGGGATGTTGACTCAGTTTTTCAGGATATTAAATGGGAAGTTGTGGTGTAGAAAATGGCCTACAGATCTCAGTGTGTGTGTGTGTGTGTGTGTGTGTTGAGTGAAGAGTTATGAAACAATGTATGTATAGTGTGTGTAATGACTCATAGTGAGATATGAGTGAACAGTGTGGCATTACATTATTTAATAAGTTATTTGTAAAAAAACAGATTGTATAACAGGAGCAAATCTAATGATTGTCTCTAACTACAAGTCTGTAAATGTATGTGTATACGAATTAGAATATTTTAAATTGGTCTAAGCTTGTAAATACATTGACATATCCTATATCCTTGTAAGAAGAGATCTACGGATGAATAAAGCTAATACTACTAGTATCTTTCATTATAGGGTGAAATTAGTAATTGTTTTGTAACTTAAATTCTGTTGTTGATTTATAAACAAATATAAATTCTATAATAATTATAAACATTTGGAGGAACAACTAATTGTATTCTTAAAGGATCTATTTGACTCTATTCAAAAACATGTTAGCAAAGTCAGCCCTTAATTAATTCTAAAGTGATTAACAGTTTTTTAAAAACTATTGTTTCCATAACAATATACGTTAATTTCATCACTTAAACAAATAAATCGGCCTAAACCTTGTAGTAGAAGAAATTGTTAAAAAGAATGAAGTTTTTGATGTATTCAGTTAACTTAATGAGTTAAGTTTTAATTGTAATTTCTTAGTCTTGCGGTAACGTTCTCACTTCCGGCGCGCTGGGTCACGGGTTCAATTCCTGGCGGGGTCAAGGATTTTCTCTGCCTCGTGATGACTGGGTGTTGTGTGTTCTTCATCATTATTTCATCATCATTGACTCGCAAGTTGCTGAAGTAGCGTCAATTAAAAAGGACTTGCAATACAGCAGCCGAACTTCTCCGCATGGGGCCTCCTGGCCAACAATGCTATACAATCATTTCATTTTTTTCATTTGTAATTTCTGTAAATTTATCTTTGAACAATGTGTAGTTTCGGCCCCTATTATCGTGAGGATATATAAGGGCTCGGTAGTCAGTCCACGGCAGACTTTCAGAGGAGGAACATGTGTAGGTTAGAATGACAACAAGGCATCAACTTAACAGTGAAATAAGTGTTATACAATTAGGCCGTGTGATAAAACATTGACAGTGTTGTTCCATATGTACCCGAATACTCCGAAAGAACTGTGTATTATGTGGTTATGTTTTACTGCTCGTAGATGTTCAACAGTAAACTATTGTAGCAGTATGTGGATGTTCACCTGCAAACTATTAATGACGATTATGGGAAATTAGAACAATAGTACACTGGCCATATATAACAGTGTATTAGTGGGGTGTTGTGAAAAGTGAAAGTAAAAGACTGTGAAACGCAACTGTGCATCAGTCGCCTACGTGATTTACAGTAGACAGTGCTGCACGTCCACCCCCCCCCCCCCCCTTTTTTTTTCTGCCAGTACGCCGACACCGAGGACAACAAATGAAGAAACAAAGTAGGCAAACTGCTACGTTCTGTTGCATTTACCTCTGTCTTATCACTACAGTGATGGCTAAGACAGCTAATTCACGATGTGGAAGATGGGATTAGTTGTACCTGCTGTGTGAAATGGCCTTCCTGGATTCAAAGATTCAAATTTTCTGACTCATTCCCTACCTTAAGCAAGGATCATTCTGAAAATTTAATCAAAATTATACGAAAAACATAACCTGCTACTGGAGTTCATTTAACACTCAACAACCACCCTGTGATGTCATCACAAATAGCAGCAAAGAGCACCTGACCTGCTAACAAGGTGAAAATAGGCATTAATGGCTTGCTCTTGCCAAATGTGCTTGGAGATACTAACCAACCTATAGACATAATACTCCCGACAGCTATCATTATTACTCTGAAACTGACATAAATGCTGACGTAATGTTGTTCAGTAAACCAGACCCATTCACTAATAGAAATATCTGTACTTATACCCTTTACACCATGTATAATCTGATAATCTAGTACCAAAGACTGCAGATTCCCATTCACTTTACAAACAAATCAATGTTCATTTAAATAGCTTATTTCATTTTGTATATCTATAACACTTTTAATCTCTGCCAAACATTATACATTATTTAATTTGCTTTTAATGATGTAAACATTAGTTTCCTCTACCTTTACATCCTCTCCATGCTTTATAATCCATGCAGTTGTGAGAGGTACCAGAAAATAACCAATACGTTTGTGTGATTGTGTCAAACATTCCAGCCTTAACTGAGTTCTTAGTGTTCGTAACCTGAAAAAAGAAATGCATTTTGAAAACTAAAGTAAAAACTGTAAGCATGCAATGCAAAAATGAGAAAAATCCATAATTACTCTGAATATTTTTATCCAAAATCTACATAGCCATCTGGAAACAACGTCAGGGTATACCGCAAGTTTGTGGCTCCCTGAAAATACATTAATCCCTTTGTATCAAAATATGGGCTTGGACCTGAGAGCAATCTTCATAAAGCACTAGCATTTGTCAGTTTACTTGTTGTTTTGCAATTTACTTTATAACAACAACTCTTAGGAATAGTTTCCATCACTGCAGTTTGTATGTAGTTTTCCCAAGCAGCTTCAAACATGAGTCAGACAAAACCTGTCACTAAGTGGAACTTCCAGAACATATACAAAAATGTGGAATTTCTCAAGTCCAAAAATTTTTGCTAAAGTCAGTCTGTCTGCCTCTCAATTTGGAGATAGCTTGTTTGGGGCACATTTGATATTTTCAAGATATAAGCTATCAGTTGTTCAGTCATGTTCATTTTTCTCTGAAAAGTACTGCGTCAATCCAGATTTGAGAGGTGTCAACAGTTAAGAATAAATGAGTCACTGATAAACTTGGTGGTCAACACAAATTATACTTTAAATGCAAAACACAGCAGTCTTGCTGAACATTACAATTTAAAGATTTGCATTAGGAATTTATTTCTCATAATAGTTTGCTTTTCCCCACAAATGCTAACAGTTCCTTACAGTTACCAAGTGAAGAAAATTTGGTAGCCTCTACAGGCTTCTTCCTAGTCCTTAACCTGTCTACTTAGTAACTGAAATAAAACCAAAGTTTATGTAAACTGCTACTTACACTCTGTATGACAAGTGCATAAGTGAAATTCCAGCAACAATCATTTATTTAATTTATTTGAAAACATAAAGTAAAATAATTTCGTCTCTGGATTGATAATGCATATATCCTTACGTGCATGCATACAACAGGTAAATGGTGACAAGTGATTGAAACACAAGCTCAGACTGAGAAAAGATAGGGTAGAAAACCTGACATGTCCTTATCAATGAATCATTCTTGTGCTTAGCTTACACAATTTGAGGAACTCACAGCAAACTTAAGTCTGGGTGGCTGGGCCATGTGAGCACTACAAATTGCAAGCAGTGATCTGCAGAAGCTAACGAACTGAAAATGCCAAAAACAATCCAAAGGAAAGAAGACATTCACTTTCCAGAGTCTGCATGCTTAGTGTTTATCATGATGTGCTAACAGATTTAAAAAGTATAATTTTAGCTAGGGAGCTGTTGGTGCTGTTGGGTGACAATTATCTTTTGAGACCTCAGTTCTACTAAGTAAAGATCAATAAATTTACCTGATTTGTCATTGTGTGAATTTTTTATCCGACTTGCAGTAAATAGTTCGTGTCAGAAAACATTATGAAATGTTGCAAGAAACTTGGACATGTACTAAATTGTATTAAATAGAAGATTCCATGATTGGCTTTGGGGTGTGTGGGCGGAGGGGGGGGGGGGGGGGGTGTAAAGTCCCTTACTTTTGTCATATAGAATTACAGACTACAGTTGCGCAGACTGCAGTTGTGTGTGTGAGTTGCGTGTGTGTGTGTGTGTGTGTGTGTGTGTGTGTGTGTGTGTGTGTGTCTGTCATCTATTTTTGATGGAGGCCTTGCTGGCCAAAAGCTTACTTGTGACTGTGGTGCTTATCTATGGCACATCATCTCCTCTACATGAAGAGTAGCATTTTTTCTCTTCATAACAGAATTACAGGGGCATCCACTTATATGCTACTGTGATGACTTCATGACTTTTAAGGAGTTCTCCGATAAGGTATTCAGAGTTCTTTAAGCATGGTGAAAACACATAGCATCCACATTTCCCAAATGTGATACATAACTGTTAAGTTCTCATTCAGACAATCCTGAGTTCTGATTTCTGACCAATGTATGCTCTAATGTTCTTTATACTTGTAACATCAGAAATGTTGTAAGTTTCTTTCAAATGAAATGTTTGTAATGGAAACACAAACTTGTATCATATCCTCAAATGCTAGCTTTTAATTAATGAAGGGGGGTGAATTTATCCACACATAGTTTTGGCCACTTTTTTTTCAGGTTAAAAGTCATTTCTGAATATGATCTAATTTCATACATACCTAATATATCCTTTTGAAACTACAATTGTGGTATTGTTACTCTCCTCATTTCTCCAAAGTTTATCTATTTTTGCTTGTTTTTAGAAAACAATATGTAACCAGACTTCTGCGGGTCCAAAATCAATCAAAATGGAATACAAAAACTTGTCTGTGATTTAATAATGTGGTGATACTTTTCTTGTTCATAACTAAAGTTTGTTGTACTTTAATAGAAGACACGACTTCAATTTCATGATAGCGTTAGAGTGTTACAAAGGTATTCAAATTACCTCTTAACCACCTTCTTTTCCGTGTCCCAGTGTAACTCAACATCCAGAATAGGTTCTTCTGACGGCTGACATAATTCTGTCTCGTGTACAGTTCCAGCTAATGATGCTCTAATGAGGATTGGCTCTTCCAGGAAACCAAATCCAGATCCTGAAACAAAATAACTACAATAATACTGAATATAAGGATGCTTATTACACTTCCATAATCATGCATTCATAAAGTGTTCTGCAGAATCCATCATCCAGAAGATGCTTTAGAAATATACAATGAATTACGACATAAAGAAAGAATCTGTCATAAATTATTTCTGTAGGCTGTGTTAACTATCAGCTATCATTTACACTGCCCGAGAAACAATTCAAGCACCTAGAAAGGGCAGAGGAAACAAAATGAAACTTCATAGGTTGAGAGGATAAGTAATATTATTTCAATGATAACAAAATCAAGTCAAATTTACAAATAACTTCGCAGTATGAGTCCAGTTATCAGTATGGCATTCCTTCTAGCCTGGATACTGACACTAATGTGATTGGGAAGAGTGTCAAGAAGCTGTTGTATCCTCTCCTGAGGCAAGACGGCCCATAACTGTTGTTACCTGTGGTGTCACCACCAGACACCACACTTGCTAGGTGGTGGCCTTTAAATCGGCCGCGGTCCGGTAGTATACGTCGGACCCGCGTGTCACCACTATCAATGATTGCAGACCGAGCGCCGCCACACGGCAGGTCTAGAGAGACTTCCTAGCACTCGCCCCAGTTGTACAGCCGACTTTGCTAGCGATGGTTCACTGACTTCTACGCTCTCATTTGCCGAGACGATAGTTAGCATAGCCTTCAGCTACGTTATTTGCTATGACCTAGCAAGGCGCCACTATCCGTACTATTGATATTGTAAATCATGTACCATAAAGAGCGACGTTCTCCATTAATGGATTAAAGTTAATTATTCCGCCAGCTACATCCGTTTTTCTCCATTCTAATTCCCTTGTCATGTTCCAGACCTCACGCCAGACTGCATGATCTAAAACGCGTGCTTTTCAGCCTCCTTTAGCAATACAGGGTTGGCTCTCCTGCCAACCACAACATTGGCGACGAGAGTAAAAGTGTTCGTCCAGGGTCACCGTGCGATGCAAAACGATGCGGCAGCAGCCGCTTCACCGCTACCGCAGCCACAACACGCTGTTGCACCCGCTTTTCGACCTTTTGATGCTGCACTGGAAAGCTGGACGGAGTGGTCACGCCAATTTGGATTCCATCTCGCCGCCTACAGAATTCAAGGTAACGAGTGGCAGCCTTATTTATTGTCTTCTGTTGGCATGACCACGTACCGTGTGATAGTCAAATTATTTTCCTGATGCGACGTAGCAACTCTGTCCTACGAAGAAATTTCGTCTGCATTAGATGCATATTTCAAAGAATCAGTCAATGTAGTTGCCAAATGGTATACCTTCCTTCGTACAAAACGTATGGCAGGTCAGACTAATCGGGAGTGGGTTGCAACCTTGCAAGGCCTTACTAGGGATTGTGCTTTTGAGTGTCAATGTGGACTCCCTTATTCAGATACTATGGTACGTGATGCAATTGCACAGAATGTTTCTGATGTTCGTGTAAGGGAACAGATTTTGAAACTAGCAAATCCCTCCCTTCAACAAGTGATGGACATATTGGATTGGCAGGACACACTTGACTTTGCTCAGGAATCATTTCAAACTTCGCCAGCAGTGTGTCAGGTTCACCGCCCTGCCGGGCAAGCTGCACGGAGCAGTAAACAGCCCTCGCACCCGGCCGCGCCGCTGCTACCAGACTCTCGGCCACGTGTACCGCGCAGGCAAGCAAATGCAGTGATCAAATCATGCCCGCGGTGTGCTACTAAACATTCGCGTGAGAATTGCCCGTCACGCCAAGCTATTTGCTTTTATTGTAATAAAAAAGGGCATGTTCAGAGTGTTTTCCAGAAAAAGCTCAGATCGGAAGCTCAAAACCGTTCCAGGCCCTTTGTTTCACGCCGGAATCGAAATCGAACCAAGGATACTCCGGCTCGCGAAACTTCGTCCATGGAAATTCATGTAGTTCATTCCACTCCGCGCCGTGCCACTCTCTAACAGTGACTGTGTTCGTCCCAAAAATAGTGTGCGTCGACATCGCCGGAACTCCCGTCAAGTCGCAAGTGATTATGTAGCAGTGTCCGTTCATGTTGCACGAGACAGTCGCTATTGTTGTCAGCAGGACAATAAACTTTTTGTAGACTTGGACATTAACGGCAAAGTGATACCATTCCAGCCCGATACCGGAACTGCAGTTTCACTGATCAATCAAGACACTTACAAATTGCTTGGCACACCTCCGTTGCGTGCCACAAATGTTAAGCTCAGCAGCTATTCAGGTCAACAGATCCCTGTGTTAGGACAGTGCAGCCTTCTTGCAACATACAAAGGACAAACAAAACTTGTGTCATTTTACGTCCTTCGTTCTTCTTCTGCAGTGAACTTGTTTGGTTTCGATTTATTTCAGTTGTTCAACTTGCGTATAGTAAATCAGGTCCTATCAGTGAACCAGACTGTGCCTTCAGACAGTGTTTCTCGTCTATGTGAAGAATTTGAAGACATTTTTGCACCGGGCCTTGGTTGCGCTAAGAACTATAAAGCACACTTGGAACTGAAAGTAAACGCGCAACCGAAATTTTTCAGAGCGGGCAATGTTCCCCACGCATTGCATGATGAGGTCGCAAAAACATTACATGATTTGGAATCACAAGGTGTAATTGAACGTGTGCAGGCTTCTCTCTGGGCATCACCCTTAGTAATTTTGCCAAAACCTCCCAGAAAATTGAGACTTTGTGTGGAGTTCAAGGCAACAGTGAATCCACAACTAGTGATTGCAACTTTTCCTTTACCCCGCCCGGCCCGGAAGATCTTTTTGACAAACTGTGCCCGGGTAAATATTTTTCAAAGTTGGACCTAGCAGATGCGTACTTGCAAATACCGGTGGATGAAGAATCCCAGCGCTTTTTGGTGGTTAACATGCGTCTTGGTTTGTATCGATTCAAACGACTGCCATTCGGTTGTGCATCCGCCCCTGCATTGTTTCAGTAATATCTACAAACTGTTTGTGCGCCGGTCCCTACTGCAGCTAATTATCTGGACGATAATGTGATCTCCGGAAAGACGGAAGAAGAACATTTGGCCAATCTCAGAACATTATTTCAGGTCTTGCGACAAAATGGTCTTCGCTTGTGTGTTTTTTGCTCAGCACTTGCCATACCTGGGACATGTAATCAATGCGCAAGGCATACATCCCAGTCCCACACACCTTCGTGCCATACACGACTTGCCTTCACCGCAGAATTTGAAGCAGCTACAGAGTGTCCTGGGAAAAATTAATTATTATCGACGTTATATACCACACGCCTCTTCCATTTCAGCTCCGCTTCATCGCTTATGCCATAAAGGTGTTCCGTTCGTCTGGACGACGGAATGCGATTGCGCCTTTCGCCAGTTGAAATCGGCGTTGCTTTCCAATACTTGCCTTACGCCATTCGATCCCCAGAAGCCCCTTTTGTTGATGGTGGATGCATCGGATTTCGGGATCGGTGCTGTGCGTGCGCACAAAGATGGATCGCACGATCGCCCTATTGCCTTTGCGTCCAAATTACTCTCGTCTGCCCAAAGAAATTATTCAGAGATCAAGAAAGAAGCATTGGCTCTCGTCATCTGCCACCATCCAAGCGTTATCCACTATCTTTTGCATTGAAGGTCTTCCACAGACTATTGTTTCCGACAATGGCGCACAATTCATGTCCGCAGAATTTCAGTCATTCTGCAAGGCCAATGGTATTCAACATCTGACGTCCGCGCCGTTTTCGCCACAGTCAAACGGTGCCACTGAACGATTGGTCAGGACTTTCAAGTCACAGATGTTGAAGTTAAAAAGAGTTGCATTCTCGGGAGGACGCGTTATTGCCCTTTTTGTCCTCGTATCGCTCTCAGCCCCGAGAAGGTCGCTCACCGGCTGAGTTGCTCCACGGTCGCCCTCATCGAACCTTGATGTCTTTGCTGCATCCGCCGCATCAGGTTCCTGTGCAGCGGCAGACAGCTGCTTTTGCTCCAGGCGACGTTGTCTACTATCGCCATTATCGAGGTTCACGGCGTTGGCTCGAAGGGCGCATACTTCGCAGCCTTGTCCGCGCTATGTATCTGGTTTTGGGGGCCTCTGGTGAGGTGCGTTGGCATCTCAATCAGCTGCGCCTCTGTCGTCGCACGGGATCTGCCGCTCGCCGTCTGCTTTCAGCGACGGTGCCGTCCGGTCAGCGCCCTGGGGACCCATCTACTGGCTCGCCTCAGCCCCAGGTGTTACCGACGCTGCCTTCCATTTTGCCCCATGGCAACGCGCCGCCGCCACCGCCGCCGCCGCCACCTGTTCTCCAACATGGAACTCTTGCCCGCTCCGGACCATATGTCGTCTTCGCCCGTCGGGTGCCCCGGCCCGATGGAGGTCGACCCTTCGGCCCCTCCTGTCTCTCTACGGGCGAATACACCACATGTTGGCGTGCACCCTGGAGCAGGTTTTCAGGCGTTTCCTAGCTCCCCGGTCTAGAGAGACTTCCTAGCACTCGCCCCAGTTGTACAGCCGACTTTGCTAGCGATGGTTCACTGACTTCTACGCTCTCAGCATAGCCATCAGCTACGTTATTTGCTACGACCTAGCAATGCGCCAGTATCCCTACTATTGATATTGTGAATCATGTACCATAAAGAGCGACGTTCTCCATTAATGGAAAGTTAAGTATTCCACCAGATACGTCCGTTTTTCTCAATTCTAATTCCCTTGTCATGTTCCAGACCTCACACCATCCTGCGTGATCTAAAACGGGTGCTTTTCGGCCTCCTTTAGCAATACAGGGTTGGGTCTCCTGCCAACCACAACATTACCAGTCTTTGATATCATGGATACTGGATGTCTCTTAGAATGGGGCGTAAAGTTCTGTACTGGTCGCGATTTGACACAAGAATCCAGTTGATCTGGGAGGGCAACCGTACCCATTGGTTTCAATGAACCTGGTGACTCCGACACTGGGAAATGGTACTGTGCAATGCTCGAGAAACTACAGCATGCAATTAAGAGAAACATCTGGGAAAACTGTGACAATGGGTGCCACTGCTTCATGATATTGCATGTCGCCATATCGCACATGTCGTAACACAGAAGTTACGCCAACTCAAGTGGGAGACACTCTAGCACCTGCCCTATAGTCCTGATCTCTCCCCATGTGATTATTGTACCTTCAGTCCATTAAAAAGGTCTTGAAGTGCCGACAATTCCTATCAGACAAGGATGTGCAGCACATAGTTGCAAACTTCTTCATGCAGCAGGACACAGTGTTTTACCAAACAGGTATCTTCAACCTGACGTGTCAGTGGGATGATTGCCTCAACACTCATGGCATTTCTGCCTGATTGAAAAACCAATTCTGGAATGTATGGCCCTCAAACGGAAACTTTTTGATCACCCTTTATATAATACAATTAGCAATAGGGGTTCTACTATGAGAAAATCTACTGTTTTCTCTTATTCAGATGGATACTTGTTTGGTAGTCTCGTCTACATAAAAGAATGTGTAGAAGTGTCAAGAAAGTCGGCATTTGATATGACTGCTTTCACAGATAACCCTGCATCTGATAGGATAGCATATGGCGATGACAGGACTGGAATAAGATGTGCCTCGCACCTGGGTCTTTCACAGGAGTTTGACCCATGTAGCATGAATGAATCAACACTAATAAACTGTGACCCAGAGCAGAGTTGATCACCAGTCAGTGGCAGGACAAACTGCCGAATACAATATGCTTGACTTCAATAGCTGCTTCACAACCGATGCCATCTGGATTTCCCCCCTCCCTCAATATTAGGTTCTCTTAACTGCGTAAATGGGAACTGTTCATACAAAACATCCACGATACTGAAATCCTTTTAGTCTCGATCGCTATCCTCAGGCCCACGCCCACCTCTATAGCTGTTCCTATGGTCCTCAAGTTGCAGTATTTTTTCTGTCGTCTTGTTTATGTGCCTACTGATTGCTCTGTGCTATTTACAATTTGTACAGAAACCAGATGGCAGTTACAAGAGTCGAGGGACATGAAAGGGAAGCACTGGTTGGGAAGGGAGTGAGACAGGCCTGTAGTCTCTCCCTGATGTTATTCAATCTGTGTATTGAGCAAGCAGTGAAGGAAACAAAAGAAAAATTCGGATTAGGTATTAAAGTCCATGGAGAAGAAATAAAAACTTTGAGGTTCGCCAATGACATCGTAATTCTGTCAGAGATAGCAAAGGACTTGGAAGAGCAGTTGAACGGAATGAATAGTGTCTTGAAAGGAGGATATAAGATGACCATCAACGAAAGCAAAACGAGGATAATGGAATGTAGTCGAATTAAGTCGGGTGATGCTGAGGGAATTAAATTAGGAAGTGACACACTTAAAGCAGTAAAGGAGTTTTGCTATTTGGGGAGCAAAATAACTGATGATGGTCGAAGTAGAGAGGATATAAAATGTAGACTGGCAATGGCAACGAAAGCGTTTCTGAAGAAGAGAAGTTTGTTAACATTGAGTATAGATTTAAGTGTCAGGAAGTCGTTTCTGAAAGTATTTGTATGGAGTGTAGTCATGTATGGAAGTGAATCATGGACGATAAATAGTTTGGACAAGAAAAGAATAGAAGCTTTTGAAATGTGGTGCTACAGAAGACTGCTGAAGATTAGAGGGGTAGATCACATAACTTATGAGGAGGTACTGAATAGGATTGGGGAGAAGAGAAGTTTGTGGCACAACTTGACCAGAAGAAGGGAGGACATGTTCTGAGGCATCAAGGGATCAACAATTTCGTATTGGAGGGTAGTGTGGAGGGTAGAAAACGTAGAGGGAGACCAAGAAATGACTACACTAAGCAGATTCAGAAGGATGTAGGCTGCAGTACGTACTGGGAGATGAAGAAGCTTGCACAGGATAGAGTAGCATGGAGAGCTGCATCAAACCAGTCTCTGGACTGAAGACCACAACAACAACAACAATGGATGCTCTGTGGGAACAGGATACGATTATCAGTTGAATGTAAAAACTATCCCCATTAAATTCCACATGGAGATATATTTCGTAGTTAGTCATAAACGTATACAAAGCTTGAGATACAGAACAGAACTAAAAACTAACATCGAAGCCACACAGCCATCCCCCACCCCCTGCCCCACAGTATAGAGTACCACCTGTGAGGCTTGAGTGGAGGTCATTTGGGTGTCGGCATCGGTAGTCGTTGTGCGAGGTGGCAGGCGCACAACTGGGATTTCCATCTTGGTCAAGGCGGAGTGATTGGTGGCAGGTCCACCTCGTAGTCAGTCAACCAGTGGGGGCAGATGATGCGTCGTCCAGACCGAGAGCAGGTGTGTGGAACAGCCTGCAGTGCGGTGCAGGCGTGCCCACCCCGAATGCAGATCGAGCCATCCGAGGAAATGAACACGCGAATTTCTGATGGGTCAGACTCACAGGGAGAGGGACAGGCAATGCACTACACTGACATTTAACTGCCCACTGGAGGGGGAGGCCGCGGTGTCTGTTAGGAGCACGAGCACACGGTCATTGAAGGTGATGATTGACACATCGTCCACACAGTTTGGTGGCACATTGCACCATAGGTTGAATGAGGGAGAGCGAGTCTGCAGTCGGTGAAGTGGTGGCGAAACCCGCACATGGGGTGGATGGCGACATGCCTGGAAAACCTGCGAATGGCGACGATGAATCACGGGTTGGAGAAAACAGTGCCATGGGATAAGACAAAGTATTTTCAGACTATGCGGCAGAAAAGTCATCAGGAGGGTCCGAATGAGACTTAGAGGGGCATCGGAGACCATGGAAGCAGGTTTGAGCCTGTGTAATGAAACAGTTTGATGACAATCTTTAACCATAATGTCACCCTGCTGGTGTACTTTAAAGGGGCTGAGGTAGGATGATTGCAGGGGTTGTCTAATGGAATCATCCCTGAGCATAACGTGGGAGCAAGTGTTGAGTGCGGTTGGCACTTAAGTGTCCAGTGGGGAATGGCTGACAGGCAGGTGTAGCCGTGCATGTTTGAAGTGAGTGCGCATGCAACTAATGAAATATGGGGAGGGGGGAAAATCCTTGGGTGCTTGAGGCAGGATAAGTTCCCCTGGTAGGACTGGGTTCTCCCCAAAAACGAATTCAGAGATGGTTCCCTGTAAGTCTGGTTTAGAGATCAAATGGAGACTAATTAACACCCATGGAAGCACCTTGGACCAGAGGAAGTCATGGCACATGAGGGCAGTTTTGAGGGTGCGGTGCCACCATTCAACTGACCCGTTCCTTTGCGGGTGGAAGGCTGTTGTATGAAATGTTTTAATGTCACAGACATTACATAAAATGGTGAACAGGGCAGATTCAAGCTGCCGACCTTGGTCAGTGGTGATTGTGGTCAGGCAACTGAACCTGGCAATCCATGAGGAGACGAAACCCTTGGTCACGGTTTCAGCGGTGATGTTGGGTAAAGGAACAGCTTCCACCCAGCGAGACATGCGGTCGATTGTGGAGAGTATATATCTTCTGCCCGCCAATGAGCACCCAGGTCTGACAGTCCCGTTTAATATTTTTCCAGAGGAAATGCTCAGATAAGAGCCGTGTGGTGGTGCCGACGCCAGGGTGAGAGAGGTTATGCAATGCGTCGGAGGCTTGCCAGCACAATGTGGGTGGGAGCAACAGCCGCAGGGTACTGGTAGAAGAATCACACCACACTTCGTCCATAATGCCGGG
This sequence comes from Schistocerca gregaria, assembly GCF_023897955.1. NCBI lineage: Eukaryota > Metazoa > Arthropoda > Insecta > Orthoptera > Acrididae > Schistocerca > Schistocerca gregaria. Next base: position 524,071,556 of record NC_064925.1, on the reverse strand, counting down.
GAACTTGGCTTTGGTAAACACAAGAGATGTTTGAGGATTTGCGAGGAGAGCTTCATATTCCTCATCAGAGGCCTGGAGAGTGGCCACGTTGAATAATTCAATGATGCGTGAGACAATATTGATCCTCAAGAAAAAATCAGCGGGGATGTGTTCTGTGCCTTTGATGTAGCGAACGTGTGTTGTGAATTGAGAGACTAAATCAAAGTGGCTGTGACGCCAAGGGGGTGGGTCCTCGGGAAGGATGCAGAAAGTGTCCACTAGTGGTTTGTGATAAGTAAGGATGTGGAACGAACAGCCCTCGACGTCAGGGTGAAAGTGTTTGATGGCTTCATACACCGCCAGAAGTTCCCTATCAAAAGCGAAATATTTCTTGAGCTGTAGACAGTTTCTTAGAGAAGAAATGAAGGGCAGAAACCATGTTGCCTTTGCTTTGCTGTAGTACTGCCCCCACCGTGATGTCGCTGGCATTTGTAGTGACGAACAACTTGGCCGATGGGTCAGGTTGGGTGAGTGTCACAGCGGAGCTAAGGAAGTTTTTAGAGCCTTGTAGGCCTCCAGCATAAGTTTATTCCAGCAAACTGAAGGCTGTTTGCCCGACAGCGAGTCTGTCAGTAGGACCTGCACAGCAGCGGCAGAAGGCAGATGCCGATGGTAGTAATTTATTGTACCCAAGAAACGTCAGAGTTCTTTGTAAGTAGCCAGAGGCAGCAGTGACGAGATGCCCTGCATGCGGAATTTGGGAGGCTGTATTCTGTCTGTGGAGATGGTGTAAGCCAAAAATGTGACAGAAGACTGGTGCAATTGGAATTTGTCCTTGTTGACCTCGACGCCATTGGAGTTCGCGGTCTGGAGGACCTTGGATAAATGACTTTCGTGTTCCTCCACCAAGTTGCTGAAAATATGTATGTCATCCAGATATGCAAAGCAAACTTGAACTGTCGTAAGATTGAGTCGGTGAAACGTTGCCATGTTTGCGCTGCATTTTTCAGGCCGAACGGCATGAAGTTGTATTGGAATAAACCGAGCGGCGTGATAATAGCTGTCTTTGGAATGTTTTCCGGTGCTACAGGAATCTGGTGATAGGCATGTTTTCAGTTAATAACACTGAAGATTGTGCGCACCCGATAACATTTGAGTGAAATCATTTATGTTTGGCACTGGGTAACCGTCCATGGCAGTACAAGTGTTTAAGCATCTGTAGTCACCGCACATTCGGAAAGAACCGTCATGTTTGGTGATGAACTGAATCAGTGAAGACCAGTTGCTGTCCGACGGTTGCAGGATACCTGCCTCCAGAAGTTCATTAATTTACTGCCGTGCTGTGGGCTACTTAATGGGGTTGAGGCGTCTAACCTTGTGCTAATAGGAGGGCTGGCAGTGGTAAGTATCTTGTGTGTTGTTCCGCCAGAGACAGAAGAAACCAAGAACTGCACACGAGACTGAGCAATGTCCTGACATGATGTTTTTGGAAGAGTGGGGCACAATGAGGCATAACCATTAGCGCGAGTGGGAAAAGACAGCACAAAAGTCACATGCCTATTACATGCGCATGGCGTGCGGCTGTTTGGAGAGGTCGGCTGCACACGCAGTGCGGAGTGGGTCGGGACATGCAGTGACTGTCTGTTGTCAGTCTTGCCTTGGGTAACAGGTGCGGGCGAGAGAGGCGTTGGCATCGCACAGAGAACAGCAATGGCTGCCGAGTCATGTGGCTGGCGTGCGGGAAAGAGGTGGTAACGTTTATCAACACGCGGGGCAGCTACCTGCATAGTGGGCGTGGTCATATTGTGCATGTGACTGTTATTAGCAGCACTATTTGAAACACATGGCACTGAATGAGGTGACCGTGTCGGGGGTGCGGTGTCTACTGGATGCAAATCTTTACACGCGATTAATGTTTTTGGAGTAATCTGCTAAGTGCCCAAGCTGGTGTCTGCTGGAGAAACTTGATTAGATGGTGGTAATGTGGGCTGCAGTTTCATTAGCAAGGTACAAGCCATGACGAGCTCATTGTAAGTGTGTGCTATTCGTTGTTTCAGCTTGTCATTTTCCTGGTGGAGTTGTGTGGCCGTGTCATATTCTGACAGTAAGTTAGTGACGGAGGTCACAATGTTGCCCACGAAGGCAGAGCACTCACGTACCTACTCACATGTCACAAGAGAAACAGAAAGAGGAACATAAGTGCGGGAGTGTGGTATCCGAGTGTTAGTGGGATGATGTAGCACTGAGCCCTGTACCACGTTCGGAGAGTGTATGTAATGTGACAAAAAAATCCATACTGAGAATTAGTTCATCGATGTCAGCAACGTAGAAAGTCCACGGAAACCACAGAGAAGGAGATAAGTGCACTGTAACTTTGACAGAGCCTGAGGTTTGTAACGTTGATGCGTTGTCAGCTTGTAGAAGTGACCTCGTCAGTGAAACGGCGGGAGGAGCCAACAATGTGGGTATGATAGGCACGACAGCACCTGAGTCAACTAGGAAGACAAGCCGTGACAAAACATCGGTCACGTATAAACGACCACTCGACCCGGTGGACAAGTGGACGGAGTGCAATGTGTGAGGATATCTGTGAGGTTCCCTGCAGGACTTGGTGTCTTCTAGATCCTGCCGTCGGCGTTTGGGTGCTGGCAAGGAAATCGACACTTCTTGGCATCATCATCAAAAAATGTTGTGGTACCAACAATACGGATGAGCCGGATGAGGTGGTGGCGGCGGTGACTGTGGGAGCAGAGGAGGCTTGTCCTCATTGATTGGTTCCAAGATGTGGCAGCAGAGGAGGCTTGTCCTCATTGATTGGTTCCAAGATATATACTGGCACATATGATGTGTGGGTGATTCTTGAGTGCTCCAACGGAGGAGAGAGCGAGTGGATACTGCCAGGTAGTGTAGACAGTGCAGAGGTGGAGAGAGCTCTGCCTCTGCCAGCAGACGGCCGGTAAACAGGAGCAGCTGTGCCAACCAGAGGCAAGTGGTGTGCTGGTTGGTTTATTGTAGCAGTGCATACAGCTGGTATGCAATGCGAAAACGAGAGCCAATTGACTCAAAGGAGCGCAGCAGCAGGTGAATCTGCCGGTCAGTAGGTAACTAGGCGGACCATACCGTGCACAGAGTAACGTCCGGCATCGTATGTTCACTCAGAAGTAATCGAAGGAGGTGCCAGAGTTATGATGGAGTTCGGTCCCTCAGGTGCTCCTTGTACAATATCTTGATGATTATTTCTTGTGGTGAGCAGGTGAGTCAGTCCAATATTGTTTTCTTTGTGAACCTGTACTTCAGTGGGGGCAGGGGCGAGAGGAGTAGATCACAAATTAAGTTCGAGTGATCATGGAGGCACGTGATGAGACATAGGAATGTAGAGTTGTTGTGGGACACATGATGTAACTTGAACAGATGCTCCACACAAGTGCAAACCACGATAGTGTTGCCCTCATATAAAGGGGGCAGCTTTGGCAGACAGCCGGAGGGGAGGGAAGGGGGGGGGGGGGGCACAAAGGCGGCTTCAGTGTTACTTGGAAGGCCTGCTGGTCCATGGTAGGAGGGGCCGTACTGCAGCCCGGCACCATAGGTGTAGGTGTGTTACCAGCAGGCACAACTGAAGCAACGGTGGGTTACATTGTCCTAGACATGTCGCGGAAACATGAAACGGCCACACGGTTGGTACCACGTGAAAGATCGGTTACGCAACAAGTGTGACAGTCCCGTGAACTGGACCGGTGGTTAAAACTACAGATTTGGAACTGTCCACCTCGGAAATGACATGGAAGGCTGGCGTGGCAGACACTGGCGGAACTGTGTGAGAAGCGAGCAGCTGAATGGTCGGAATCGGGGCGCCCTGTGCGTGTGGGAGGTTGTAGGGTGGGAGGGGGGGTTGGTACTTCATGCGACAACAGAATGAGTTTTCTCTGCACATCAGGAACACACCCCATGTGGTCAGACTATAAATTACCAGTGAAACTTGCTGAAGATCACATTGTTGTGGTAAAACGTTCCTGAAAGGTGAAGCACCATAAGATGTGCTCGAGCCCACTTGGTCGAAAAACTGAGCAACAGGTCTGGTGGGTGAGTAAGGGGAATTTGGTGCATGAAAATATCCATCTTTAGTTTGCGGTGAGGCAAAACTAGAATAGGTTGATAGCATGTGTGTTTTGCATTTTGCACAAATGGCGGCATTGCACACAGCACGACTGTAACCAACGTTGCAGCCTGTTGAGAGTCAAAGTACGTGTGCAAATGTAGATCACTTTGAACATTACACGATCAATCAGTAGTTACAGAGTTCTGAAAATTATACATTTTACATTTCACATTAACAAGCACAGTCTGATGACACAAAACCTTAGACCATTGTCTGAGTTAATGGTGTAGCACTCTACCGTTGTAGAACAACAAAGTTTGAGGTTAACTTGGTTGATGGAGATAGCGAATCACTATTGATTAGTGGAGAGCCGGCTGTCGGCAAAGAATTGGAGTGGCCTGGTTGTCGTAGTTGGGCCTTCAAATCTTTGAACCAAGTGTTGGGTGAGGTAGCCATGGCGTCGTGTGCATAACCTGTTGATTTACAACACCCGTTGCGGAAGACGTAGAAACTTCGGGGTCAACAGTATGGGAACGGGATATGATTATTGGTCAAATGCAATAACTATCCCCATTAAATTCCACATAGAGATATATTTCGTAGTTAGTCATAAACATGTACACAGTTTGAGATACAGAACAGAAGTAAAAACTAACATGGAGGCTCAGCAGCGCAATAAGAGTCCAAAGATGGTGTTAATCGTGGTTGATATGACCTGACGACGCCACAGCTCAATGCCTCAACTGTACAGTGACTAGTTAGTTTTACTCTTCCCATTATTTATAACCAAAGTAGTTGTAATTTATAAATTACATCTTCCTTAATATCTATGTGACTTCAATGAAAACTTCTTATACTCTGAGTTCTTTGTGGGGGCAAAACTGCATAAAACATCCTCTATTAGGAAACTGAGGACATTTTGGTCAACAATGAAAACTGTCAAAGAATGGCAGTTATTTACACTATAAAAAGTTGAGATTTACTGACAAGTACCTGAGAAACTCGGCATTGCTATTTATTTGTAGCTGCGCCAGACACATTGTACATGTGAAATTTATTTTTACATATAAAGCTTCTTGGTATTCAACATTTGAAGTAGTGTAAATTGGGGACATGAACAAAGACGTTGCTTGCTTCACTAACACAGAGAGAGTCATATAAAGCTGCCCATGCAAAAAGCAATTGACACTAAGGTCCACACCCACAACATATAAAAAGTGGGATGTATAAAGGAAGAGGAGAAGACTGAAATGACAGAGACAATGGCTTATAGAAAAGAACAAGATATAAGTACAGAATTCTGCTGACAAAGGATAAAGACAAGTTATGGGGGATGAGGACTGACAAGAATGAGCCGCACAGAATGTAGGAGAGATGGCTACATTGATACAAGATGGACCATTAATTGCCTTTTTATGTCTGGAAAGAATTTAATTTCTCTTATATTTTGTGGAAGATTGTTCCAACACTGGTTTCTGACACAGAAAATGATTTAGAGAAGATTACAATGTTAAGTCTGGTGCAGAGAGGATTTTACTTTGTTGGTAATGGGTATTTCTGTTATGGTATTGAGATAGTAGTGTAAGAGTTGAAGAGAGAGTGCAACAATTTGGAAAATGATGAAGCAGACAGAGTATGATAAGTCTCTATGCTTATTGATATGTAGGCATAACTGATAGTAGGCTGGTGTGATATGACTGAAAATGGTATGTCACAAATGCATTGTTCACAAGCATACATTTCCAGTTCCAGCCTGTGTGAGCTGTTGAATGGAAGTCCTTGGAGAATGGCATCGCCATAGTCAAATATGGGGAGTATTAGTGTCTCTACAAGCTTCTTTTTAAGCTCAAAAGGAAATAATTATAAAATAACACACAAACACACAGACAAAATTTCTAGCTTTCACAACCGATGGTTGCTTCTTCAGGAAAGAGGGAAGGAGAGGGAAAGACGAAAGGATGTGGGTTTTAAGGGAGAGGGTAAGGAGTCATTCCAATCCCGGGAGCGGAAAGACTTCCCTTAGGGGGAAAAAGGACAGGTGTACACTCGCGCACACACACACATATCCATCCGCACATACACAGACACAAGCAGACAGTGTACACCTGTCCTTTTTCCCCCTAAGGGAAGTCTTTCCGCTCCCGGGATTGGAATGACTCCTTACCCTCTCCCTTAAAACCCACATCCTTTAGTCTTTTAATCTCCTTCCCTCTTTCCTGAAGAAGCAACCATCGGTTGCGAAAGCTAGTAATTCTGTGTGTGTGTTTGTGTGTGTTGTGTTCATTGTGCCTGTCTGCCGGCGCTTTCCCGCTTGGTAACTCTTGGAAGCTTTGTTTTTATATAGAAAGAAACTTCCACATGGGAAAAATATATTAAAAACAAATATTCCAAGACTTACCAAGTGGGAAAGCGCCGGTAGACAGGCACAATAAAATAACACACAAACACAAAATTTCGAGCTTTCGCAACCGGCGGCTGCTTCATCAGGAAAGAGGGAAGGAAAAGGAAAGATGAAAGCGCGCGCGCGCGCGCGCGCGCACGCACACACACACACACACACACACACACACACACACACATCCATCCGTACATACACAGACACAAGCAGACATATTTACAGGCAAAGAGTTTGGACAGAGATGTCAGTCGAGGCAGAAGTGTGGAGGCAAAGACGATGATGAATGACAAGTGAGGTATGAGTGGCGGCAACTTGAAATTAGCAGAGATTGAGGCCTGGTGGATAACGAGAAGAGAGGATATATTGAAGGGCAAGTTCCCATCTCTGGAGTTCGGATAGGTTGGTGTTGGTGGGAAGTATCCAGATAACCTGGACGGTGTAACACTGTGCCAAGATGTGCTGGCCGTGTACCAAGGCATGTTTAGCCACAGGGTGATCCTCATTACCAACAAACACTGTCTGCCTGTGTCCATTCATGCGAATGGACAGTTTGTTGCTGGTCATTCCCACATAGAAAGCGTCACAGTGTAGGCTGGTCAGTTGGAAAATCACGTGGGTGCTTTCACACGTGGCTCTGCCTTTGATCGTGTACACCTTCCGGGTTACAGGATTGTAGTAGGTGGTGGTGGGAGGGTGCATGGGACAGGTTTTACACCGGGGGCGGTTACAAGGGTAGGAGCCAGAGGGTAGGGAAGGTGGTTTGGGGATTTCATAGGGATGAACCAGGAGGTTACGAAGGTTAGGTGGACGGCGGAAAGACACTCTTGGTGGAGTGGGGAGGATTTCATGAAGGATCCACACCGGCTGTTCATAGCATCCTCCTACAGGCCAACCGCAAATTAGAACAGCATGCCACCCTCCACCTCAAAAAACTATCCAATCTCCTGATTTCCCACTTCTGGAAAGGCAACTCACTCACCCTCCACAACCTTTCCAACAAACCTCAACCGCCTCTCATTGCACACAGACCCAGTCTCTCCCATCTACTCAATCTCTCACTTCCAGCTCCACTCCCCCCAACACCTCAAAATTCTAGTCTACACAATCTGGAACCACAACACCCCAATTCAGTAGTTAACCTTTCCTCCTAACCTCTCTCCCAATCCGAAACCTCTGTCCTATCCAAAGGCCTCACCTTCAGTCCCACTCCCAGATTCAACCAAACTGCCCTTGTCAAAGATTTACTGTCCTACACTCGTAGTCTCTGCTGGAAATATCACTTTGCCACGAAGAAAAACAATCCTGATCCCACTCCTAATGATCCAACTCCCCAAGACACTATCCAAATTGAACCCTGCCTGGAACAGTTCCGTCCTCCATCACAGCAGGACCCACCTCCTCTTCCTCAAAATCACCCTCTCCAAACCTTCCAGGAATTTCTCACTTCCAGCCTTGCCTCTCAATCTTTCTTGAAAAACCTTAATCCTACTCCCAACATCACCACAGCCGAAGCCCAGGCTATCCGTGATCTGAAAGCTGACCGATCCATCATCATTCTTCCGGCTGACAAGGGTTCCACAACCGTGGTACTTTATCGTCGGGAGTATGTGGCTGAGGGACTGCGTCAGCTTTCAGACAACTCTACATACAAAGTTTGCCAACGTAATCCCATTCCTGAAGTCCACGCAGAGCTTCAAGGAATCCTCAGAACCTTAGGCTCCCTACAAAACCTTTCACCTGACTCCATCAAACTCCTGACCCCACCAACACCTCGCACTCCTACCTTCTACCTACTTCCTAAAATTCACAAACCCAAACATCCTGGCCGCCCCATTGTAGCTGGTTACCAAGCCCCTACAGAATGTATCTCTGCCTATGTAGATCAACACCTTCAACCCATTACATGCAGTCTCCCATCCTTCATCAAAGACACCAACCACTTTCTCGAACGCCTGGAATCCGTACCCAGTCTGTTACCCCCGGAAACCATCCTTGTAACTATTGATGCCACTTCCCTATACACAAATATCCCGCACGTCCAGGGCCTTGCTGCAATGGAGCACTTCCTTTCATGCCGATCACCTGCCACCCTATCTAAAACGTCTTTCCTCATCACCTTAGCCAGCTTCATCCTGACCCACAACTTCTTCACTTTTGAAGGCCAGACATACCAACAATTAAAGGGAACAGCCCCCTCGTATGCCAACCTATTTATGGGTCGCTTAGAGGAAGCCTTCTTGGTTACCCAAGCCTGCCAACCCAAAGTTTGGTACAGATTTATTGATGACATCTTCATGATCTGGACTCACAGTGAAGAACAACTCCAGAATTTCCTCTCCAACCTCAACTCCTTTGGTTCCATCAGATTCACCTGGTCCTACTCCAAATCCCATGCCACTTTCCTTGACGTTGACGTCCATCTGTCCAATGGCCAGCTTCACACATCAGTCCACATCAAACCCAACAACAAGCAACAGTACCTCCATTATGATAGCTGCCACCCATTCCATATCAAACAGTCCCTTCCCTACAGCCTAGGCCTTCGTGGCAAACGAATCTGCTCCAGTCCTGAATCCCTGGACCATTACACCAACAACCTGAAAACAGCTTTCGCATCCCGCAACTACCCTCCCGACCTGGTACAGAAGCAAATAACCAGAGCCACTTCCTCATCCCCTCAAACCCAGAACCTCTCACAGAAGAACCCCAAAAGTGCCCCACTTGTGACAGGATACTTACCGGGACTGGATCAGACTCTGAATGTGGCTCTCCAGCAGGGATACGACTTCCTAAAATCCTGCCCCAAAATGAGATCCATCCTTCATGAAATCCTCCCCACTCCACCAAGAGTGTTTTTCCGCCGTCCACCTAACCTTCGTAACCTCCTGGTTCATCCCTATGAAATCCCCAAACCACCTTCCCTACCCTCTGGCTCCTACCCTTGTAACTGCCCCCGATGTAAAACCTGTCCTATGCACCCTCCCACTACCACCTACTCCAGTTCTGTAACCCGGAAGGTGTACACGATCAAAGGCAGAGCCACGTGTGAAAGCACACACGTGATTTACCAACTGACCCACCTACACTGTGATGCTTTCTATGTGGGAATGACCAGCAACAAACTGTCCATTCGCATGAATGGACACAGGCAGACAGTGTTTGTTGGTAATGAGGATCACCCTGTGGCTAAACATGCCTTGGTGCACGGCCAGCGCATCTTGGCACAGTGTTACACCGTCCGGGTTATCTGGGTACTTCCCACCAACACCAACCTATCCGAACTCCGGAGATAGGAACTTGTCCTTCAATATATCCTCTCTTCTCGTTATCCACCAGGCCTCAATCTCCGCTAATTTCAAGTTGCCGCCACTCATACCTCACCTGTCATTCATCCTCATCTTCTCCTCCACACTTCCGCCTCGACTGACATCTCTGCCCAAACTCTTTGCCTGTAAATATGTCTGCTTGTGTCTGTGTATGTATGGATGTGTGTGTGTGTGTGTGTGTGTGTGTGTGTGTGTGTGGGCGTGCGCGCGCGAGTATATACCTAACATTTTTCCCCCTAAGGTAAGTCTTTCCGCTCCCAGGATTGGAATGACTCCTTACCCTCTCCCTTAAAACCCACATCCTTTCATCATTCCTTTTCCTTCCCTCTTTCCTGACGAAGCAGCCGCCAGTTGCGAAAGCTCGAAATTTTGTGTGTGTGTGTGTGTGTGTGTGTGTGTGTGTGTGTGTTTGTGTGTTATTTTATTGTGCCTGTCTACCGGCGCTTTCCCGCTTGGTAAGTCTATTTACAAGTTTAGAACAATTTAAAATAAGCTAATTCGTACACACATATATTTACAGACTTCTAGTTAGAGACAATCATTAGATTTACTACTGGTATACAATAGTTTTTTTTTTTACAAATAACATATTAAATAATGTAATTCCACACCGTTCACTCATATTTCTGGACCACTTTCTGCACCGCAACTTCCCATTTGATATCCTGAAAAACTGAGTCAATGTCCCTCCATAATGAGTGAGATGTTGAGTTTAGAAAGAGGAAGAGGTGTTAGTGTTGTGTTATGCATAGCTTGGGGTAAATACTTATGGAAAACGAAAAAAGAAGGGAAAAAACATAGTGTGAAGGTGTTGTGTGGTATTTTGGATCATTATTACTATTATTATTTATTTGTTTAGCATTTTTTACCAAACTTCTACTCTGTTTTATCTAAGTAATCCTTCAATGTATAAAGTGTATTGCATAAAAGGTACTTTTAGCTGCCTTTTTAAATAAGTGTATTTCTGCAATTTCTTTAATCTCTTTTGGTAATTTATTGTACAGTTTTATTCCTTGGTAGAAAATTGTGTTTTGAGTTTTATGTTTATTTTTTCTTGGTAAATGTAAATTGAGTCTCTCTCTTGTTGCATGGTCATGGACAGAGCTGTTTAGCAGGAATTATCAACACTACATTTGATGTGTACAATTGACTGGTAAATGTATTCACATAGAGCAGTTAAAATCCCCAGTGTTTTGAACAGATCTTTACGATGATCTCAACTAGTATTTTTGGTTATTGTTCTTATGGCTCTCTTCTGGAATTTGAAAATTGTGTTCATATTTTGTGCATTTGTTCCCCAAAAATGAATGTCATAGCTAAGAACTGAGGGTATATATGAATAATATGTAACTAAAAGACACTGCATGTTACACACTGATGATTGGATTCTAAGGGCATAACATGCTGATGACATTCTGTTTGCAAGTGCCTTTGTGTGTTCACACCACTTCAACTGAGAATCAATATTCATTCCTAGAAATTTTGCATTTGTTACACAGGCTTTAGAGGTGCCATCTATATTTAATTTAACATTGTCATTTTTCCTCTTCAAACTCAACTTCATGGCATTAGTTTTCTTTATGTTCAATGTCTCTTTGTTGCGTATTGACCAGCCATAAACTTCCTTGAGCGTTTCGTTTGCTTTCTCTGCCAGGAGTTCTCTCGTTTTCTCAGCGACTATAATATTGCTATCTTGAGCAAAGAATTTTTTCAGCATGAGTAACACTACTGGGAAAGTCATTGATGTATATCAGGAATAGTATTGGTCCTAAAAAGTTACCTTGCGGAACCCCTATATTAATGCATTTGGTTCTGATAAGTGTTGTACTAGAAGTTTAGATCTATTTGAGTATGTGTTAACTCTACTCTTTGTACCCTATCTGCTAGGTATGATCGAAGCAAGTCATAAGCTACTCCTCTTATTCATAATGCTTCTAATTTATTTAATAGAATCTTGTGGTCGACTGTATCAAACGCCTCAGAAAGATCCAAAAGTATGCCTGTCACACATTCATCTTCATCAAGAGCATCATGTACAACTAGTGAATTCTACTATGGCTGACCACAAATTTTTGCCACTGCAGAAGCCAAGATTTTATGTATTCAGGTAATTCATTAATCTGTCTTTCATAATTGCTTCTATTATTTTTTAGAATGGCGACAGCAGGAAAATAGGAGAGTAATTTTCTATGTTTTCTTAATTGCATTTCTTAAGCAAAGGAACAACTCTTGTCTGTTTTACTGTTCTGGAAATGTCCCTGATGTGAAGGAATAATTTATTATATTTGTTAAGGAGCCTTGTATAATCCCAATGCATTGTTTCAGTACACACATTGGTACTTCATCTAAGCCTCCTAAATTTTTATTTTTTAGTTTTTGAACAGTTTTATTGACTTCATTCTCTTTGGTTGGAAGAAACATCATTGTATTTAGTGCAACATTACTTATAGGTGTTATATTTGTTTTGGGGGATTTTTGCTGTAACTTCTCTGCAATTCTTGAAAATTACCCATTTACCTAGTTTGCTAAGTGTTGTGGATCATTTACTACCTTACCCCCCTCCCTTAGAAGTAGGTCTATGTTATTCTACATTTGTATGCCTCTCCCTGTTTCCTTTTTATAACACCCCAGACTGCTTTGCTGTTATTCTCTGCATTATATATTATTTTGTCATTAAATTACTTTTTGCAGCAGTCAGCACTTTCCTATAGATCTTTTTGTATCTTAGATAAAAGTTTAAGAATTCTGGACCATTGCAAATATTTTTCATGGAACTGAGACGTTTAAGTGTTTGGGGGGACTTCTTAATAGCTGCTGTTATCCACCTGTTTTTGTGAGATTTTGATACAGACATGCATACTTTTGGAAATGCCATTTCAAAGTTCGATTTAAACAATGTGGAGAATTTAGAGAATTTCATAATCACATTGGTTTCCTTATACACTTCATCCCAGCTTTGTTTTTCTAGTTCTTCTGAAAAATCTTTTAAATTGATCTCTGATAGGTGTCATTTGTAGGCTTGTAGTTTTACTGTTGTTATTTGACAGAGATGGTCTGATAGTCCGAGCCCTTTTACAGCTACATCAAATTTTTCCCTGTCCATATTTGTGGCCACATGGTCAATTACTGATGCAGTCACTGTAGTAACCCTTGTTGCACTGTTGACCAATAGGGCCATACCAAAACTTTGAAAGGTTATTTATGAGGGTGCTGCTGGATTCATTTATGATATTAGTGTTGATGTTAAAGTCCCCACACAGGATTATGCTGAGCTTCATACATGAGACTTTATCTAGAACTTCTGTTAATTTATTGAAAAAAGTGTCCACACTACCACTGGGAGATCTATACACAGACAAAATGATTAATTTCTTGGTGATATCAAGCCCTGTTAATTCTATAGCTGATATTTCAAAGTGTTTGTCTTCACTTACTATACTGAGGAACATTTCTTGATTTGAACCGTGTTCCTTTCCTGCTGTAAATGCATGCTCCTCCACCCCTTGAAATAGTTCTGCAGTAAGAATTTGCCATTTCATACAATGATAATACTACATGTCTTGTGAGTGGTTGTTTCAGTATTTTTTAAACTGTTGGAGATACTCTTTAGGCAGGGGAACCTGCTGTCTGGATTTATTCTAAAAAATACCTACTTTTCCTACCTATGACAACAGGTATTTGACCATGTGTGGCCCGAGATCCACCCCCTACACTTTCATGAATCACCTGTACCAATCTTCCCTTCCCAGTCCTGTATAGGTGTAGGCCATGCCTAGTGAAACCACATCAGTTTATATCACAATAAATTTTTATTTTTACTTCCAGTTACCAGTATTAGTCTACGGAACCATTTTCGAACCAAGGCTTCTGATGACATGGTAAGCTGCTAAACAGTGCCACTGTACAGCCCTGCCCAATACCCATCACAAAGTAACTAAAGCTAAAAGCTTGAGTTTGTGACATGAATATTGATATAGATGTCGTTGATGAAATTAGTAATAATTTCCTAAACATTCTCACCACTTCTGGCATGGTATCAAAAAGTTCAGCATCAATCTTAGTTCATGTGCTGATATATAGTGACACGAACACTCGTAATCAAACAATGGAAAATCCAGGATGGAATGTAACAATACCAGACAAGGAAATTGCTACTCAACATATAGTGGAGATGCTGAGTCGCTATAGGCACAATAAAAAGATTCACACACTCAAAGCTTTCAGCCATTAAGGCCTTTGTCAGCAGTAGACACACATAAAATGTCTGACAGACAGCAATAATAGCTTCAAAAATAAACTGAAATAATATCTCCTTGACAACTCCTTCTATACCATAGATGAATTCTTGGATATGAATAAATAAATCTAGAAATATAGTATATCCATTTTGTGCCATTTAAGGGAATGGGGTAAATAATAGAAATATTAATCCTTAACTCTTTGCCTTTAAATATGTCTGCTTGTGTCTGTGTATGTGTGGATGGATGTGTGTGTGTGTGTGTGTGTGTGTGTGTGTGTGTGTGTGTGTGTGTGTGTGCGCGCGCGCGCGTGCGAGTGTACACCTGTCCTTTTTTTCCCCTAAGGGAAGTCTTTCCGCTACCGGGATTGGAATGACTCCTTACCCTCTCCCTTAAAACCCACATCCTTTCGTCTTTCCCTCTCCTTCCTGAAGAAGCAACCATCGGTTGCGAAAGCTAGTAATTCTGTGTGTGTGTTTGTGTGTTTTGTTCATGTGCCTGTCTGCCGGCGCTTTCCCGCTTGGTAAGTCTTGGAATCTTTGTTTTTAATATATTTTTCCCATGTGGAAGTTTCTATTTTATATATATATATATATATATATATATATATATATATATATATATATATATTTCTTTTTTCTGGTATTATTATCATGAATATCACTGTTGTTTTTAAACTGGTCCATGTCACTGAGAACAAATTTCATTAGTGAGTAAATGTACTGTGAGGCTGTTGTAAGAATTCCCTATCTTTTAAAAAGATCCCTACAAGATGTGCAACTATGAACATCACACATTATTCTAACCACTTTCTTTTGAGCATTGATTTTTTTTTTTTTTTTTTTTTTTTCTAAATGTTGAGTTACCTCAAAATATTATTCTGTATGATATCAGTGAGTGAAATGATGCAAAGTATGTTAGCTTACTAATTTCTATATCCTCAAGATTGGCAATTATTCTGATTGCAAAAGTTGCTGAACCTAGTCACTTTAGAAGATCCAAAATATGAATTTTCCAACTAAGATCCTCATCTATGTGTACACCCAAAAACTTATAAGCTCTGCCCTGTCTACTGACTACTGTTGATGTATTATATTTATTGAAGGAACTGTACTTTTTGCAGCAGAAAATTGGATGCACTGTTCCTCTTTTTTTCATTTACAGAAAACCAACTAATGGCTTTTCCAAAGACCTTATTTGTATCATTTTCAATTGGAGTTTCTTTTACTAGATTAATAATTATGCTTGTATCATCAGCAAACAGTGTCAGCTCAGACAAATCCTCTGCCAGGCACATAAATGTGATTTGCAGAGTATCCATATAGATGCAGATGTTGCACATATCAGGATAACAAATGGCTCTGAGCACTATGGGACTTAACATCTATGGTCATCAGTCCCCTCAGGATAACATTACTAAGTATTTCACAAATAGTTCTGTACATAATCAAGCTTGTAATTTCCAAAGAAAACAAACAACTCACTCCAAATAGGATTTTCTCTAAGAGAATAAAAAAGTATGATAAACTGTGAAAGAAAATGAAAAAATTAATAAAATGTGTGTCTGAAATGGCAGCTAAAACACACTTCAAAAGTGATGCATACTAAACAATTAAAGATCATTTAGATGACTCAGAGTAGTGGTTAACAATGGAAGGGGACGACATAACAACCTTGTCACATTATAATGGTTTTACGAGAAATTCATGTTCCAAGATCTACTATGCATAACAGCAACATTCCACTCATCACAGAAAGATGTCAACTCTGCTGGACTGACGAGAGAACATAAAAATGAGTTTGGGTAATTATGACATGTTTTGTGGGCTTGGTGTCAATTTTCCATAGAGACTGGAGTCTATGTAAGGGGTATAACAGCATGTTCATGGTCCACGAGTCACCAGCGTGTGCCCTTTACCATGTGCAGTGATGAAGAGCAAAACTATGTTTATATTAATGTTTGGTTTCTATCTTTAGGATAGTTGCATACCAGAAAATGGGCTCATAATCCGAAACACAGGCCGTACAGAAATGCTAAAGTCTGTGAAACATGGCTAAAAAATGTTTCGTTTACTTAATACTTTAGTTACATTATAAAATGTTGTACAACAGGGGCCAATCGGATGGGACAGTGTAGTTGTTAACACAATGACCTGATATTTGGTATTCTGGAGTTAGCTCTGTCCGTTATCGGGATAAAGTTTTCCTAACTAGTTTTACGCAAATACTGTGATGGTTCCTTTATCTAGGTCACAGCCCACCAGCTGTCCATCCTCATAAAAACATAATTATATTCTGTCTGTGTATATTTTTTGAACTACCAGTACAGTTTTTTTCATTATTATTACGATTAAAAAATTAATCCTATATCACTATGAGATGATTCCTGAATGAATAAATAAATTTAGATGCTTAACTTAAAACTAGATACTGCATCAAAACGTCTAAATGTCGGTACCTTTCCTTATACGCAAAATAACCGACGACTCCATTCTCAGTATTATAAACACACGCCGCAACTGCAATGCCTAGCTTGGCATCTTGTCACCTGTCACCATGGCAACAGCACAACAAGTGGCAGGTGTGCCATAATACGAACATTTTCTACATCTGATGTTTGTCTAGTTATACTCGTATTTTACCTTAACCACAGATGTATCTATAATCTAAGCATTTTACCATTGGCTTAGGTACTTAATTTTTTCGCATTGTAAATCATCAACATTTTGGCTATTTATAAAAGGACAATACACACTTGGTGGATGCGGGTTTCAAAACATAGCACAATTGGTTCGTTCAAGCAGCTGCCACAGAACTACCTTACAGCGCTAGAAACAGGAGTCACTACGCATGCGCAGCAACGATGACGTAAAACATTTTTCCTTTGCTTATACTTCGATGAAGTCATAGGAATTACGTCGAGATAGTAAAAACATTCAATAAAATTTGTTACGAGAGGTGCTAATGGAGGACGAAAATTACTTACGAATGGGTGAGAGTGTATTTCAGTATTTGCTCAGTAAAGTGGCTTCTGGTATTAAAAAAGAGAATACTCTTTTGAGAAATGATTTACGTGCAGAAGACACGCAAACTGTGACACTGGGATTTCTTGACACAGGAGAGAGCTACTCTAGTTTACAACACAGCACTCGAATATCACATTGCACATTAACCAAAATAATTCCCCATATGTGAATGTAAATAAATGTTTAGTACACTACATTATTTTTGAATAATGGAATTAGTGTTCCAACAACTACAAAATTGCTCGAACAGTCCACGGGTATACTGCTGGTTCATAGTGTCCAACGGGCACAATATTTCAGCGATCAGGCATGTCGCCATCGTCAGGTGCGCTGACGAACTGAGCTCCTGAGGGCGGGCGGCCAATTCAAATCCAATTCAACCGTCCGCGCCAGCGCGCTGGCAGTCGCGAAGTCTGTCGTAGCGTCGATGTGCTTCCTACGTCTGCCCTGGTTGTCAGTTCGTACTTCTTGCTGAGAGTCTTCTCAATTACATTCAATACCGGGTCCCAGGCCTTGCTAAGATTGTAGCCACATCTCGGTTGATAAGATCTTCCCTGGTGCTAATTCGATAGCCTCCATTATAACGCTGAACCAGGATCTTGGTTCGCTCATAATCCATCTCGTGTTTCTCGGACAAACAGTGCTCTGCTACTGCCGACTTATTTGGATATTTGAGTCGAATGTACCTTTGATGTTCTCGGCAACGATCTTCGATGGTGCGTACTGTTTCCCCGATATAAGTCTTCCCACACTCACAGAGAATTTGGTATATGCCGGCTTCCTCAAACCGAGGTCATCTTTCACACTTCCGAGTAATGCCCATGTTTTATTGGGTGGGCAGAAGACGGTTTTAACTCGGTGTTTCTTTAATATACGTCCGATTTTCCCCGTTAGTGGTTACCTCTTCTTCCGTGACTTCATCAGTCTCCACAGGTTGTGCTGTGGTGGTGGGATGGAAAGCGCGTCTAATCTTCCATTCCGAGTACCCGTTTTCGGAACACGGTTTTGAGGTGTTCCAATTCCTGGGGCAGATTCTCGGCGCCTGAGTTGCTGCGCGCCCTGTGTACTCCTCTGAGAAGGATGGTGGCAGCTGTCTTCATGCAGGTACAGGCCAGTGTCTGTTTTCTTCCTGTACACAACGAGGCTCAGTGGTACCATCAGCTCTTCTCTTGGCCGTGGCGTCCAGAAATGGTAATCTTCCTTCTGCTTCGGTCTCCATAGTGAATTTGATGTTTGGATGTATGGGGTTTAGGTGTGTAAGGAAATCCAGGAGCTTGTCCCTACCATGGGGCCAGATGACGAACGTGTCATCGACATAACGGAAGAAACAAGTAGGCTTCCAATTGGATGACGCCAAGGCTTCCTCCTCGAAGTGCTCCTTGTACAAATTCGCGGCAACCGACGAGAGTGGGATGTCCATTGCGACTCCATCCGTTTGCTCATAGTATTTCCCATTAAACAGAAAATACGTTGAGGTCAAGACATGCCTAAAGTGTTCGGTGGTCTTCTCGTCAAATTTCTGCCCAATAAGCTCGACTGACTCTTCGTAGAGGCACCCTGGTGAATAGTGAAACCACGTCGAAGCTCACTAGGACATCAGTGTCTTTCAGTCTGAAGTTGTCGAGACGTTTCACGAAATCCACGGAACTGCGAATATGGTGAGGGCATTTACCTACATAGGGGCTAAGTAATTCAGCCAGATATTCTGCCAGCAAGTAAGTAGGTGCCCTAATGTTGCTGACAATTGGGCGCGTAGGTACCCCCTCTTTGTGGACCTTAGGGAGTCCATAAAGTCTTGGTGGTACAGGTCCTTGAGGTGACAATTTCTTGGCGTCTCCCTCTGGTAGATCCGCGTCCTTGAGTAGAGCCCTGGTCTTGGTCCCCACCTTCTTCGTGGGGTCAGCGTTGATCTTCCTATAGGAGTCGTCATCTAGCAGGCACTGCATCTTCTCAATGCTGTCCTTATGGGAAAGAACAACAGTGGCATTACCTTTGTCAGCAGGTAAGATAACAATCTCAGAGCACTCTCTTTGGTCCCAAATTGCCGCCCTCTCTCTACTGGTAATGTACTTGCGTGGTTCGAATAGTATCGGGATGAGCTTACCATTCCACCCTAGCCACCAAACTCAGCAGGTTTCCCGACGCACTTCTTCTCCTGCTTCAGGTGGTAATAGCCCTGCAACCTGTTCCACTGCACTGACGATGTCCGCGACCGGCGTGAACCTAGGGTTGGGAGCAAAGTTGAGTCCCTTCTCCAGAACCGAAACTGCCTCATGAGTCAGCTCCATGGCAGTGAGATTGATGATCGTCTTGCATGGTGCCTCCAGCGATGGTTTATCCGAGAGACGTGAGAATTTTGAAAACTGACTTCCAGTGGCCTTTTTATGTGCAGAATCGGCTGTCGTCCAGGTAACACCATCCACCCAGTCCCAGGTCCTCGAATTAAACTGATTGGCCAGTTTCAGATGAAGTTTAAATAGTTCCTGGGAGTTGTATTCAAGGCTGCGGCGAGTAAAGTGCACCCTCTCACGTGCCAAGACAAGGCTGGCCCGTCTCTTAATTCTCTTGGCTGCTGCAGAATTGATGTGATGCGTGACCTTAGCAAAGTTCGGCACAATCTGCTCGGTACGACACCTCTTGAGGAATGCAAGAGCACTCAGCAAACGGCATCTTCGGTGGCGCAGCTTGCCGAGTTTCTTCATGCTGCGATACATCTCCTCCCCATAAAGGTATATGATGTGATTCTTCAGTTTCTCCCGGCGTATTTGTTGCTCGAACAGTCCACGAGTATACTGCCGGTTCATAGTGTCCAACGGGCACAATATTTCGGCGATCAGACATGTCTCCATTGTCAGGTGCGCTGACGAACTGAGCTCCTGAGGGCTGGCGGCTGATTTAAATCTCCTCCCCCAGCAGGCTGCTCTGATCGCCAGTTGGTACTTCTTGCTGAGAGTCTTTTTAATTACATTCAGTGCCGAGTCCCAAGCCTTGTTGAGATTGCAGCCACAATCTCGGTTGATAAGATCTTCCCTGGTGCTAATTTCGATAGCCTCCCTTATAACGCTGTCCCAATATTTAGAGGTCTGAGTCAGGATCATGGTATGCTCATAACCCATCTCGTGTTTCTCGGACAAACAGTGCTCTGCTACCGCCGACTTATTTGGATATTTCAGTCGAGTGTACCTTTGATGTTCTTGGCAACGATCTTCGATGGTGTTTCCTGTTTGTCCGATATAAGTCTTCCCACACTCACAGAGAATTTGGTATATGCCGGCTTCGTCAAACCGAGGTCATATTTCACACTTCCTAGTAGTGCCCGTGTTTTATTGGGCGGCCAGAAGACGGTTTTAACTCGGTGTTTCTTTAATATACGGCCGATTTTCCCCGATAGTGCCCCACTGTAAGGAGTAAAGGCAGTGGCTACATCTTCTTCCGTGACTTCATACTCGCAATGGCAGATTAGACGCACTCTCCATCCCACCACCACAGCACAACCTGTGGATACATTTGACAAAGTTCCCTATTACACCATCAAATTTCTTTGACATAAATATATGACACATCAAATTTAACAAGGAATTTTGATAGTGTAATACCAGCCTGAAACGTTTCTTGTCCTACTTCTGGTTTGGTTCCCGCACGTAGTGATGGCTGAACACCTGACATGTGTAATACCAGCAACTGTGTACTGTGTTGGGAAGTTGTGTTGGAAGATACGCAAACATTCCTCGGCAGATGGCCTCCTAACTAAACCACTAACGAAATAAGCCACTCTTTAATCTGTCTGCTAGGTCTCTAAAACTTGCTGCTTTGTGGTCGGCACACCACAGAAGATCCGAGTGTGCAGCAGCGGAAGCAGCTTCCCATTTCCCCCTACATGATACTTATAATGCGAGAATTCCTGAATTTTTCATTACGCTCTCCTGTCACATGACGCCGCACACGAAAATGTTCCATAAAGTCAGCGTCGCTGCACTGCGGTATCACATTTGAACGACTTAACACTACCAACTACTCATCACTTGGCAGAAAATCCGATTTCCGTTCGCTGGACACCTGAAATAAATGGCAGTTGTATGTTTCATGATTCAGCCAGTTTCTATTCTTTTGCACTTCTACAAGGAAAGGTGATTTTATAGGAGTAAGGAAAATGCTTACCTTACATTTAATGATTAAGCGTGAGCACTAAATAGTCGATCACGGAAACTACAACAGCTTTCAAAATAAGTCCTTAATCGATATTATTAAAACACTCTTTTTATAACTTACATGAATATTTTGAATGTTATTTTTCTATGTAGTATATCTGCACATTTATACTTCTATACTATAATTTATCTTCCAAATGTAAATTTCAATAAGGCCTAACCGACTGTTAAAAATTGATCTACTAGTATGTACTTATTATATTTATCTAGTAAATCTTAACTATTGTATAAATTACGTGATGATCAACTGTACTTAATTTGATTTTAAATGTATCTACAAATTTTAATTTTAATTAGTTCTTGTTGACCTTAGTTTTGAACAACTTGTGAATGTACTAATACAATATCCTGTAATCTATAAGTATCATACCACTGTGAAAGTCTAGGCGTATTGAGTTTGGTGTTATGTATTTTTTAAATGTTTAACAAGTATAATGACTTGTCCAATATCGTGTAATACTCTCTGAACACAAAATGATTCATTGGATCAATAAAGAATGAATGAATGAATTGAAGAACCCGCTATTAACAAAACACGAGTCATGTGGAGACTACCCTTATTCCAACAGCTCTGAACATGTGCGAAACTGGCAGCTAGGGAGGGCACAGAAAATTTTCTAGGTAGAGTACGGCTGCTTGCTCTCACTGCTTGTGCAACAAACAGCCACACGCTAGGTGGCTACGACGGAGAGAGGGGGCTGGTTATAAACGATTTCAGCTCTGCACACGTGCAACAGCCCGCTGGCAGCTGCTTGAACGAACCTAACGCATTCACATTGCGGTAAGAGGCCGTCTATGGAACTGAAATGGGTGGAATGTTAACATCATGTGTTAGTCTTTATTGCATAAACAATGGAATGAAAGTACACCATCTACATGACGCATACGTAAAGCACATTGCTCCCGGCTTCGATTGGAATCTTTTCACTTTTTAGCAGACAGGTAGCTGTGACCCATGTGTGTTTGGTGGTGTAGTATGTTGTGGTAATGCTGTGAAGCAATTCATGTGCAATAATGTCTGTCAAGTCCACAGGAAGCACGCTTAAATTTATAGATGATTACAAAGATAAGCCATATGGAATGCCGCTTCTAAGATTTAATGTTTAAAAGTTTGAGATGTGATGCCTTGAGTGCCAAGGATTAGGTAGAAAGTCTCTGATCATATTACTGTAAAGAATAAGATACCATAAGTTTCAAAGTAGGAAAACAGAGAAGAATAAGTCATAAATTTATATTAAATGTAAATGAAAACTTTGGAGGAGTATTCCTGCTATGACGATTTTATAGCACAACAACTGTGGAGACTGATATCTGAACAAAAGAAATGATGGAGTATGTGTAGCTCTGCAACAAGCTAGTAGAAACAGAAAAAAAGCACACTGATTAGGCAAAAGGTACAAAATCGGAAAACACACTCTCCGTTATAGTAGTTTCACAAATTTGTCGAGTCCCAGGTTGTTAATTTGCATGTAATCTTTCATGCTTAAAGTTGTGTGAACAACTTTTGTTATAAAATAAAATATAAATAACGCATTGAAAGTTAATTAACCTTCTATGCAATACTGGCAGTATTTGATTTGATTTGTGTTGGGGCCCCTGTTGCTCTTGATCTTAATAAATGACTTGCCAAACTATTTAACACAAGCTGATGATACAAGTCTCTTTATTAAAGCTCAGAATGACAACCTCTAAGAGGCCTAAACACACACTGATTTTCATCCAATTGGTCCTCAACTAATACTCGCACTTTTCTTTCAACAATACCTGAGAAGATTTTACCCACAACGCTGATTAAAGAGATACCTCTGTAGTTGTTACAATCTTGTCTGTTTCCATGTTTAAAGATTGGTGTGATTACTGCTTTTTTCCAGTCTGATGGAACCTGTCCCGACTCCCAGACCATTTCAGTTATCCTGTGTAGCCATTTAAGACCTGACATTCCACTGTATTTAATGAGTTCCGACTTAATTTCATCCACCCCAGCTGCTTTATTGCACTGCAATCTATTGACCATTTTCTCCAATTCCTCAAATGTGATCCTATTTCCATCATCACTCCTATCCCATTCTACCTCGAAGTCTGTAACATTACTGGTCGTGTTTTCACCTACATTGAACAACTCTTCAAAATATTCCCTCCATCTGCCCAAGGCATCCACAGGATTCACCAGCAGTTTTCCTGACCTGTCCAAAATACTTGACATTTCCTTCTTACCTCCTTTTCGAAGACCGCTAATTACGCTCCAGAATGGTTTTCCAGCAGCTTGACCCATAGTCTCCAACCTGTTTCCAAAGTCTTCCCAAGATTTCTTCTTGGATGCTGCAATTATCTGTTTGGCTTTGTTTCTTTCTTCAACATAACTTTCTCTGTTTACCAGAGTTCTAGTATGTAGCCATTTTTGATACGCCTTCTTTTTCCTTTTACAGGCTGCCTTGACTGTGTCATTACACCAAGCTGTTTGCTTCATCCTACTTTTACACACTACTGTCCCAAGACATTATTTAGCCACTTCTAGTACTGTGTCCCTGTACTTTGTCCATTCATTTTCCAGTGACTGTAATTGACTACATTCAACTAACTGGTACCTTTCTGAGATTGCTGTTATGTACTTGTGCCTGATTTCCTTATCCTGAAGTTTCTCCACTCTTATCCTCCTACATATGGAGCTGACCTCCTGCACTTTCGGCCTCACAATCCCAATTTCACTGCAGATTAAATAATGATCAGTGTCATCAAAGAATCCCCTGAATACACGTGTGTCCCTCACAGCCTTCCTGAATTCCTTGATATGTTATTATATAGTCAATGACAGATCTGGTTCCCCTGCCTTCCCAAGTATACCGGTGGATGTTCTCATGTTTAAAAAAGGAGTTTGTGATTACTAAGCCCATACTGGCACAGAAATCCAAGAGTTGTTTCTTGTTCCTGTTGGCCTCCATATCCTCTCCAAATTTACCCATAACCTTTTGATACACTTCTGTTCGATTTCCAATCCTGGCGTTAAAATCACCCATGAGCAGAACACTGTCCTTGTCCTTTACTGTAACAACTACATCACTGAGTGCCTCATAAAACCTATCCATCTTATCTTGATCTGTCCCTTCACAATGCGAATATACTGACTCAATCCTAATTTTCTTGCTAGACACTGTCAAATCTATCCACATCAGTCGTTCGTTTACATAACTTATTGCAACTACGCTGGGTTCCATTTCTTTCCTGATGTAAAGCCCTACACCCCATTGTGCTATTCCTGATTTGACTCCTGACAGGTAGACCTTGTATTCTCCCACTTCCTCTTCTTTCTCACCCCTTACCCGAATGTCACTAACAGCTAAAATGTCCAGCCCCATCTTACTTGCAGCCTCTGCCAGCTCTACCTTCTTCCCAGAGTAGCCCCCATTGATATTAATAGCTCCCCATCTCATCACCATTTGTTTGCAAAGTCGTATCTTAGGAGTCCCTGGTTTGTCAGTTAGAGGTGGGACTCCGTCACCTCCAAAGGTCCGGGGCATTTTGCTCTGATTGTTGCCAGCATCATATTTAAAGTACCAGGGAAGCAGGTTGCTAGCCTTACTTGCCCTGAGTCCCATTGGGTATTACCCCTAACAGTTGAGGGATTAACCGGTGGATTTGGTAGTCTTTGCCGTATGAGCACAAAGGTGACCACGACTCAAAATATGTCCCAGATGCCCAGCCTTGTTCCAGAGCAACTGGTATCCCGACTGTTGGGACCGCTTACTTAGCCACTCATACGTTGCCCGTGGTTCATGAACTAGGGCATGACTACAGGAACCCACACCATGAACCACACAAACATAGCAGACACAGAATAAATTTGGAGTGTATTTATGTAGATTTTTATATACGTTACATATTTTCTTGTTAGTGTTTGGTATGTTTATGGGTTGTTTGATATTGACTAAAAAGTCAAAATGACCAATAACGAACAACGTTTTCATTTGAAAAAAATGGTTGTGTTAGTACACAGATGTTACTACCACCACATAATGAGTTAGTTGACGGCACAGTATGGACGTTGTCATCGTAGTCGTTCGCAAGAAGGGGCACTTGTCGCCCCTGGAATCAATACTCGAGTTTTTATTCATATGTTTTCGTGATAACCATCTTGAATATGTCTTGTCACGCATATAATTTAGAACTTATGGCATGTCATGTCTCCAAACCGCAAACTAATATAAAAATGGGGCAATTTTAGAGCCTTGGCCCTCTCTCTCCATCTTGAAAAGTTTAATATCCAAAGAGCAGAAGATTGAAATTGGAAATATTTTATCAGCAGCTCTTAGCATTGTTAAAATATCTTTCCAAATACCTAAGAGTTTTTGGTCAAAACCTGAACAAATTATTAACCTTAAATACTTTGTGGTTACAGGGAAACACAGACTAAAATTACCTAACTTTGGTGCAGCCTGTAATTAAGCCTTTAATTTTTCTTCGTCCTCCCTTGCCAACAATTCTCTGTGCCTCGGTATAGCCCTGTTGGAGTTGGTACGCCCTAGCTTTCCTCTGACTTTCCAGTTTAATGTGGATTCCGAACCTCGGCGTAAGTGGCATTACCCATATTAACAAATCATTGCCAGTGAAGATAGAAGCAGCAGGTGACAGGAAAAAAAAAATAACTCTGACGTGGAACATTGTCTTAGTATTATCCTCGCCTGTAATCAGCCTAATTTTATAACGTGTACCATCGACCACCTGCTTACTCAAGATGTGGCGAGCCAGTAGGAATGGGCGACGTTTGTAATATCAGCAAGCGAAATTTGTTGTTGAACGATATGCCCGTTAACAGTTCCTAGGCTTTGTAATGGAAGCAAGATGGCATTACTGTGTAAAGAGAACAACTGTAAGAAATTTTTGATCATACATAAAACACGCAATCAATTTTTCCACCCAGTCACCTTACAAGCGATTTTTGGAATCGGTCATTCTGACTGTCAAGGCAGTGTAAAGGGGCTTGTTACTTTGAGTTGAACTACGAAATAGCACTGATATTTCATAAGTGGCTTCAGATACACTTGCTTCAAGTAAATAGCCGTTACATGTTCTGGTTTTCTTGAGACTGATACTAAGTTAAAACATCTGCTCTTGCCGTCACTGACTGCAGTTGGTAGCGAAAGTTGCATTAAGCAATCAGTCATGGGATAAAAGGAATAGTATTGTTCACAAATAGATTTCTATAACAAATTAGCGTTAATTGCCGCTGAGAGACTCAAGTACATAGGTCGTATGCTACCGTTACTTAGAACGTAAAATACCCAGTGCCGGATTAACTAAGCGCGGGCCCGTAGCAAATTCTGACAAGGGACTCATATGGTTTAGGATATAAAATAAAACAAAATTGTTACATATAAACTCTTCTCGAATTAATTTCGGCAAATTTAAAAATAATACAAGTTAGTTCAATGTCTCTAGGCGTATTCAATGTTCGTTATACTGAGGTCATTGAGACGTTCCTGTCCCATCGTATTTCTTAATTCATTTTCAATGCTCTTTAACGTTGAAAAAGAACATTCGCCACTTCAGTTGATAGTTAAAGGTAAGTAAATGCGTAAGGCTTTTTGTGCATTTGAAAAATACGATCCTAACGAATTTCCCATTAAAAATGTGTAAATTTGTAGTTCCAAAGCTTCGTTCTTTTTTCTGTCAATGGCAGCAGCGATATTCGTTAGCAGCAGCTCAGCGAACTGCACCAGTTCGTCACCTAGCGACTCTTCTAAAGCATCTGGGTAAGCATTAATGGTATTAGGAGTTCTTTCCGAGATCTCTTCTGCTTTAAGAGATTTAAAGTCCCGTAATATTTCAAAAACATTAGTCCGGTGATGATATTTTTCCATGTGTTTAGCTAATGCAGCCTGTACATTGTCAATTACCACAATAAACACTTGAAATTCAAAATGTTCTCCAGATATTTGATTTTCTACATCTTCATTGAGTGTAGTTGGCCCATTAAAATGGTCATACTTTGTATTCGCTTGTATCGTCTTGAAGTTCGTTGCTGATATTTTTCACAGCTATTCAAGGATTTGGCTTTTGCCTCAATTTCTGAAAATGTGAACCTCATTGCTTCGTTATATTCATGTAGGGATTAATAAAGTGCATATCCGGTGCTCAGATCTTGATCAGACGACTGTAGCGAAACCCTAGTCACTTGCAAGCGTTCTACGAATCTGTTCCATGCGACACACATTATTGCCATTTCCCAGTTACTCATTTTCAAAACCATTCTGTAAGACTGATAGCGGCTAGTTACTTTTGATGCATATTAGTAGCTATGACATTCAAACCTTGTTTGATCGTATGAAAACCAAATAAAAGCGCCTTTGTGACTTCTGAAATTTTCCCGGCGTATTTGTTCTTCTAATAATTTACGGGTATGCAGCCGGATCCCGTCGACATTCTGCCACGATATTTCGGCCCAGAGACGTCCGGCCATCATCAGGTGAGTACACAACTACTGAAGAGCCCAGGTGCAGTCGCGGTATTTATGCCGATTCTCGCGCACGTGTTGACATGCGCGGCATAGCCGAGTTGTACGTGCTGCCCTCGGTGGTGAAAGTAAAAGATCATCTAGTCATTGAGTATCGAATGACGCTGTCTATTCCGCTGTGAATTTATAATTTTAATAACAGGATTCCAATTTTTATCCAGTTGAAAGCCGTTGTCACGATTTATAAGATTATCGGCAAGACGTATTTCCACTGATTCCTTGATTACGGAATCCCAAAATCCGGAAACCGGAGCTAAAATTTTTGTTCCATTGTATTCCATTGAATGTCCCAATGAAATACAGTGCTCTGCTACTGCCGATTTTGACGGTTGCCGCAGACGGGTGTATCTTTCATGTTCTGTACATCGCTCATGGACAGTTCTTGTCGTCTGGCCAATATATGCAGAGCCACATTCACAGGGAATTTTGTAGACGCCTGCTTTCTTCAGTTGTAAATCGTCTTTAACCGATCCAACCAGGGCCCGGTTCTTTGCTGGTGGACGGAAGATAACCTTGATTTTATTCTTCTTCAGTAATCGGCCTATTTTCGACGACACATTCCCGGCGTATGGAAGAAACGCAGTTGATTTAAAGTCGTCATCAGCGTTCTCAGTGCGCTGCTTCTTGTTATGACAGTTGCGCATGGCCTTTCTTATTTGGCGTGAAGTGTATCCATTCTCTTTAAAAACCTTCTCCAAGTGTTCTAATTCTGCGTGGAGGTTTTCATCGTCCGATATTACATGCGCTCGATGTATTAAGGTACTGAGAACACCGGCTGTTTGTGCTGGGTGGTGGCAGCTTGACGCCTGGAGATACAGATCTGTGTGAGTCGATTTCCTGTACACAGAATGTCCTAAAGACCCATCATTTTTACGGCATACTAGCACGTCTAGAAATGGTAAAGTGCCATCTTTTTCAATCTCCATCGTGAATTTGATGTTCTCATGTAAAGAGTTTAAATGGTGACGGAATTTCTCCAGTTCCTGTCTGCCATGAGGCCATACAACAAAAGTATCATCTACGTACTGCCAGAAGACCGTAGGCTTTAAGACAGCAGACTCAAGTGCTTTCTCCTCAAAGTCCTCCATAAAGAGATTAGCTACCACAGGGGACAAAGGGCTCCCCATGGCGACGCCGCCTGTTTGAATAAAAAGTACGTTGAGGAGAGTATATGTTCAAACAAGGCCTTCATTTCGGCACTGAATAAGTTACCAATAAGATGTAACGATTCCATTAAAGGCACTTTGGTAAATAGTGAGACCACATCAAAGCTGACTAATAAATCCGAGCTGCTAAGTTTAACTTCCTTCAAGCGACTGAAAATCCTCGGAATTACGTATATGGTGGCAACACTTACCCACATACGGCTTTAGTAGTGAGGCCAGATATTTTGCTGTAGAATAGGTGGCAGCACCAATATTACTCACTGTTAATCGTAGTGGGGCACCATCCTTGTGTATCTTGGGAAGACCGTAGAGTCTTGGTGGCACTGCATTGTGTGGTCTCAATCTCTTGATAACTTGTTCAGGTAGAGAACAGTCGTTCAAAAGGGTAGCAGTTTTCCTTGATATTCGGCTTGTTGGGTTCTTTTCAATTCTGCGGTACGTGGAATCATTTAGCTGACAATATATCTTCTCGTTGTAGGCTTCCCTTGTCAGAAGAACTGTGGCGTTACCCTTATCCGCAGGCAGTACGACTGTGCTAGTATCTTCTCTGAGGCTGCGGAGAGCAGCTCTTTCAGCTGGTGAGATGTTACTCCGTTGTGGCGCACATTTCAACAACGTTCGGCAAGATTCACGTCGAACTTCGTCTGCGGTATCAGCAGGGAGACGTCTAATGGCTTCCTCAATGGAACTGATGAAATCCGTTAAAGGCAGTGAAGCAGGAGTAGGGGCGAAGTTTAAACCTTTCGCAAGCACTGACATCGTCGCATCGTCAAACGATTTCTTCGTAAGGTTCACCACGGATCGTCCAGAGATAGCTTCTTGCGGTTTTCGTGTTACGAGTTGGCTAAACTTCGCACTTTGCCTGTTCGTACTGTTCCTGTGAGCCCAGTCTGCCTTGGCCCAGGATACACCGTCAATCCAGTCCCAGCTAAGGCAAGAACATCTTGCTGCAATCTTCAGATGTAAATAATATAAATTCCTGGCAACAGCGTCTAACTCACGACGCGTATAACGGATTCGTTCTTTTAATAAAGCCAGACTAGCCTTGCGTTTTATATTGTTGGCGGCCACACTATTAATAAAATGAACAACTCTGGCGAAAGTTGGAATCAAGTTATTGTTTCTACATTTCAGTAAAAAATTTAGTGAACACAGCAACCTGGCTCTTTTCTCACGTAATTTATCCAGTACGTGGATACCCTGAACCATCTCCTCCCCGCCTTTGTAGCATCAGCTATGGCCGACCTCCTAGAGTCCGATAACCTTTTCAAAATTGGAATTTTAGTACTATCATTTTTCAGTGCTTTCAAAAGAAGGCCCCATCGATAGGTAGAAACGGGAAAAAATGTATAGAGGATTTCAAGAAAATCAAAGACGATGGATGTTTCTGTACAACATTCTGCAACACACTTGGCAACCAAATATAGCGAATGTGAAAAAACAGGGAATATATTTAGTGTACTTACTTAGATCTTTAATTCGTGTTTGTAAGTCGGTGTACCTGACACTCATGTTACTGGCATTGTCATGGCTTTGACCACGACAACCTTTGAAATCAGTGCCATTCTCCGTTAAAAAAGCTTTGGGAGAGTTGTTGAGCAGTATGACCTTCCATATCCAAAAACTAGTCCGGGTGGTAGGACATAGCGCATTATCAGGGTCAGTTGATCTACGTGAGATATATCAGGTGTAGAAACCAATGAGACTGAATAGTATTTGAATTCTTAATTTCGCAAAGAATATGCTCCAGTATGGCTGATGCAATTAGATGGATAAATTTCTCACACGTTCTTTTTGCCAATATGACGTAAGTCCCTTTCCTTTATTTACATGAATACGTATATGTTGGGCCAGAAACACATCAAATTTGGCTAGTAATTCTAAATAACCCTAAATAGGTTCCATTATGGGGTGAACCAACAATTTCATCACTACCTCGAAATGATGGCCCTCACCCAGCTAAAAAACTTATAACTGCAACAATTCATTCTAAGAGTGTTCGCCAATACTTTTTTTCGCTTTCAATTTGGCTTACAAGTTGAGAATCAACACGTGCACCCTTGGTTTTTTTTTTAGTACTAACAGAGAAATTATCGCTTTTCTATGCGAACAGCTTTCTTCGTGTCTCTTCAGCAAAATATTTGTATTCTTCCACTCATCTAATCCGTCTTTCGTAAACCGTGGCGAGTGGACAGTATCTTCCATTTTGCAAATAAAAAATTTTGGTCACCCTTTGCTTTCTGAATAGCAATCTCTCATATAAGTTTTATTTGTTAGTTTATGTTTATATGTGGAAAACGACTTTCTACAGTACCTTGGGCTATTTTCTTTCTCATATATTTTCACTGAAGACAAAAAACTACTGTTCATATGCTGAACTTGGCTACTTCTTTCCCAGTGGCGAACTTATATATGGACTCACTAGGCACGACCTATGAGCGGCGCCGTAAGAGGGGGGGGGAGCGGCATTTTTTGCTCTCTGCTCATTTTAATCTTTTACGTTTTAAAATCACTGCGCTTACAAACGACAAAAATTTTTAATATTATTAAACAACTTGCTAGTTTAAATACGCCTTAAGAACGAAATTCGACAATACAAGCTTGGAAATAAACATAGTTTTTACTTGGTGACTGAATGGGAATTTAACAATGGGTTTCTGTCTGATATCATCTTCACGATTGTTCAAAATATTTTCAAGTAAGCTGTCAGGACGGCAATCTACTGTACGATGTTTGAAATGTTATTTTTCCGAAAATGTTATCGGCTTCTACTTAACCCTATCGTATTTTCCCCATGAAAATACCAGGACCCCTGAAAAGCCTTGATAAACTAATCTGCAGTTTCTTAAATACTGTAACATGTGTGGGCCTCTACTTAAATTTCTTGTAGAAATTACGGGGAAGTATCAAATCAATTACTGTAATTAATGTGAAAGCTCTGTGGCCTTCAGTATCTGAGCTTTGATTTAATTACACCCGTTGAACAAAACATGTTGATAGTGGGAATGTTTTACATTTTTAAAAACATGTTTATACGAAAAGAACATAAGCAGAATTTCTAATAATGTGTGAATTACACTTCACAACAGTTTCAAAATTTTGTTTATTTATTTACATAGTTACTTTCGTTTGTCTCATTTATTGTGCTGCAGCCTGCACGATATCAAAGTTACCACTCTGTGCAATCGAATAGTATGTGGCATTGCAAATTTTATATTAAACTTCGTAACTAGGCTTTTTTTCTTCGAGAAGATGTTATTTTTATTTTATGTTGGAACAAAAGGTGCATTTGGGTGTAGACATAACAGCAGTGTTCACACAAATGACAACACACCACATCAACTGTCAACAAGACTAATTAAACTTTGTAGTCTGTCTTCTCCGCCCACGGAAACCGTTAAAACGTTGTAAGAATAAGTGGGGTAAGAGTCACTGCAACAAATTGCAAAAATTATTTGCTTTTTAAATTAGAAAGACAGTGTCAAGAATATTCAGAGCATATTTGCGTCCCAGCTCAAATTTCGGCGACGCGGGAAACAGAAGCTAAAAAAGGGACTGTCCCGTTTTCTTCATGAGACGAACAGAGAAACAAGCGACAATGAAATTAAATTACTGTACATTGTCGTTCTTTCACAGCCCAGTTACGTCGAGTAATCTGATTTGGTCAGCTCATCGCTCCGTGTTTAAAGGAAAAATTTGTGCTCGTGTGCCGTGCCCGGTGTAGTACGATCGGAACTGGAAACAATCTTTCTTCTTTCCTTTTACAAATTTTTCCTTTTGGTTGACAATTTTGTAAGTACCTTAACATGAATAACAGTGAAAAAAGCAAACGTGCAAAATTAGATGGGGCAACATTCCGAAATTATCGAAGTAAAGGCGAGGACGAGAAGCCAATATTCTAAAACCGCTTGGCAGAGTAGATAAATTTTTCGCAAAATATGTTGCTGGTTCGACTTCAAGTAGTACGGATGATATTTCTGGCACTGCAGCTGTTGTAAAAGAAGTAAATACAGACGAAACAAAAGTTAAAAATGAAGAAAAGCAAATAGTTCCCGATTTCGAGTTTCTCGATAAACTTAAGTGCTGAGTCAGACATTACAAAAAGAAATAACCTCGCTAGTGATGTACCTGCAGAATGGTGTGTCAATGAATCAACAATCGACATTCTCTTACAACGTGGCATTAATCAAAATTGTAAAGATGATTTTTCTAATTCAAGATGATCAATAGGCGATAAAACCAGGTATTTGAACAAAACTGTATTTTACCGAAAACTTTTAAATGGTGAATTAACTTTGCGTTATTTTCTAATATACTCCTGTAGCATCAGTGCTGTTTTTTGTGCACCATGAAAATTGTTCGGAGTAAGACCGCGATTGCTGCTAATGGTACTGCAAGTTGGAAAAGGGTGTTTGCAGTAGTGAAGAACCTAACAACTCGTGGACTTCCCCTACGTGGACACGTTGAAAGATTCCATCCATTAAATAACGGTCAATTTATGATGTCTCTTGACATTGGTCCTTTTTTCGCAGAGCACATTGAACGATATGGAAATCCTGGGCAGGGACATACAAGTTATCTTTCTTCAACAATATGTGATGCAATAATAGAGCTCCTTTCTGAGCAAAAAGAATTATCATAAGTGAAATAAAACAGGCCAAATATTTCTCTATAATAGTAGATTCTACTGCAGATATTTTACACATTGATCAATTATCTTTCATATTAAGATACCTGAACGAGAGTGGTGAAGCTGTTGAACGTTTCCTTCCGTTTTTACCAAACACGGGACACAAGTTCGGAAACGTAGCTGAGGCCGTACTAAAAGTTATGTCTACAAATGCCATTGAAATTACTGACTGTAGAGGCCAGTCATATGACAACGCAAGTAATCGTCAGGAACCTACACAGGTTTGCAGGCACGCATTAAAGAACGAAATCCGAAAGCGCATTACGTGCCTTGTGCAGCACATTCTTTGAATTTAGTTGGCACTAGTGCTGCAAGCTGTTGTAGGGAAGCATGTTCATTTTTCAATGTAGTGCAAAACCTTGATAATTTTTTCTCTGCTTCTACACAGCTCTGGGATAAACTTCTTTCTTTCATGAAACCAGGAAGCAAAATGGTAAAAAGTTCATGAAAAACACGTTGGTTAGCAAGAGAGGAAGCGTGTGTAAGTTCATATGGAAACTGGGAGCGCATTATCAATGCCGTCACACATATTGCCAGTAATAGTTTTGAAAAACTACTTGTGCGAAATGAGGCTTCAGCTTTAATGAATCTACTCAGCAGACTAGAAACAATATCCATGATGATTATTTGGAAGGACGTACTCCAGAGATTCAATAGTGTAAATCTGAAATTGCAAAGAGTAAATATTGAAACTAAAATAGTGCATGAGTTATATGAATCTATTCGTGGCATGTTCGACTATTATGAAAATAAATCCATGGAGATTGTGACTGATATAGACTATGACTGTACCTATAGAAGATCACGAGAACGCAAACTTCATGATGACGAAGAAGCGGACAGTGATGAAGTTGTTCTGACTGGAAGGGAAAAATTTAGCGTCGAAACATTTCTCCCAGTACTCGACAACTTGTGCGCCGAATTAGTGAGGAGGGAGGAAAGATATAGAATACTGTTGGACCCCTTCACAGTTTTCAGTAACCTTAGGAACAGTCCACCTGACGATATTGCTGAATGTGCAGCAAATTCCCTAGTGAATGTGTACATCTCGCGGAACTTTCGAAAGCTTCTGAGATTAGTGATATACCAGTCGAAATGAGTAAATTCTTACAAATAGAGAGGTTACAGTCCGGGTTTCCGAATTTTGATATTGCTCTTAGAATATTTCTAGGTATGGCATTTACAAATTGTTCAGCAGAACGCTCGTTTTCGGCTCCTAAAAGACTGAAATACCTACGTTCTACGTTGTCTGAGGAGCGGTTGAACGCCTTTTCCATTCTTCACATCGAAGCCGACCTCCTAACTGATAACCGTCTGAACTATGAAGATAAGATCAACGAGTTTTCTGCTGCCAAAGCCAGACTCAAACTTTGCTGACTGGTGAGTGTGTTTATTTATTAATATTAGTTTTAAAAATGTAAGGTTATAATGTGATTTTTATTATAACTTAAAGCACATTCATAGGCTTTACCAACTACGTATTACCTGTTTATTTTACAATTGCCGATGGCAGAACGCAGAACTAAACCTCGTTTACGTGCAGACGTGACCGAAGGCGCCCGGCAATACTAAACAATACCCGAATGACCCATGCCGCTCGGCTCTGTACTGTCAAGTCATATTGATACTTTAGTATATTACAAATGATGCGTATTCTTGTCATCTGCTGAAATGTATAGTTATCGCGGAAATATACGTTATCGGAGAGTACGCTCAGATGAAAAAGTGTTAATAAATAACGTAGGTCAGTTCTGTCGATACGTAAAAGCTTTGCTAATACCGTTAGAAAGAGCTATGCCGAGAGCAGTAGCTGCAGTACAAAACTGTTCGGTCTGTACATGGATTAAAGGTATTGTGTACACTTATTATGCAGCACCTAGCTGCACAGACCCTAAGCCTTTACACATTAACTATTAGATTATAAAACAAATTTGATTTTTCCACACTAGTGTGTAAAATTATGTAATAGCAAATCTAGTTCTGTGTTTGTTTGTCTGTATTTAGTTATTAGTTTGTGCACCGAAATATCTATTTCATTTTCATTTCTTACGCTTTCCTATAGATTCATGTATTAATACCGAACGTGTATTTTATCTGCTACTCATTCAAGTTATTAGATCGTAAAACGACAGTTTAATTTTAATTTTGAACGCATCTCTGTAAAAGTACGAATTAATTTCTAATGTATGACACGTTCGCTTCAGTATTTATGTCATACCACAACTTTCTTATCTCCATTGTCAACGGTTTCGTGTAAAAGAACGTATTAAAAGTGAATATATAACAAAACTTCGTTGTCTCCTAGACAGTCTGCTGAAGGAGGAGGAGATTAGTGTTTAACGTCCCGTCGACAGCGAAGTCATTAGTGACTGAGCACAAGCTCGGTTTAGGGAAGGATGAGGAAGGAAAGCGGCCATGCCCTTTCAAAGGAACCATCCCGGCATTTTCCTGAAACAATTTAGGGAAATCACGAAAGACCTAAATCAGGATGGCCGGAGACGGGTTTGAACCGTAGTCCTCCCGAATGCGAGTTCAGTGTGCTACTGCGCCACCCTCGCTCGGTACTCTCCTGAATTTTTAGGCCATAAAAGAAAAGTTATTTCCCTTGTGTTTGTTTCTGTTGTCTTTCGACAGAAGAACGTGTTAACACAATGCAGTTTTAAGTGTGTTTTATCCGCTGCCGTACACCAAGTACAGTTCAGAAACCATATTACATTTTGATTGAGCCCGACTAGACCGCTGACGCGTCCTTCAGAACAACAAATAGCAGAGGAGGGAAAAAGCTTACAGCGCTTCCACCCAAAACGGCAATTGTGGAGTGATCGGCAAATAGTCATTGTTAAAAACGTTTTTTTTTTGGAGGGGGGGGTTGCATATATAAGGGGCGTTCAAAAAGAAACGAGCCCGAGGCACAATTACAGAAACCAGTACCTGTATATTAGAAGTATTGACCCTGGCTGTCGAGCCACTTGTCCCACTGTAACACAAGGCGGTGAATGGCTGTCTCATATAATTCCCGGGGCTGCGATGTTAACCCGTTCTGCACGTACAGCTGGACGTCGTCGTCCGAGGTGAATCGTTATGCTGACGTTCTTGTTTGACCAACATGGCCCCCTTCTGATTCACTTCCTGCAACACGGGACAACAGTTAATGCCCACCCTCCGGCAAGCGATCAAATCAAAACGACCAGGCAATCTCACCCGTGGGGTCATTCTACTCCACGACAGTGCAAATCCTCAAACGGCCAATTCAAATGGGAGGTTCTCGGCTACCCTCCATACAGTCCGGACCTCTCTCCCTGTGATTACGCCATTTTTGGTCCCCTTAAAAAGGCTCTGAGGGGCAAACGATTCACCTCAGACGCCGACGTGCAGAACTGGCTAACATTGCAGCCCTGGGAATTTTATGAGACAGCCCTTCATCGCTATGTGCCACAGTGGGACAAGTGTCCCACAGCCAGGGTCAATACTTCTAACATACAGGTACTGGTTTATGTGATTATGCCTCCGGCCGTTTCTTTTTCATCGCAGCTTATAATATGGTGTGCCTAGGGGCACAAAACTTTCAAGTCCACCACTGTTCCTTTCATAATCTAATAATCTCTGTCAAAGTTGTTTGGCCACTCACCAGTATCGTTAGAATATATTTTACTTTCACTTTGTGTTCCACTTGTACAAGATGCAGTAACATCAGAAGCCTGTAACATTTTTTCGATTTCTCTTTGTCTTGAAGACAAAGTCTCTGGGCTGATAGGATTTCCTATGCTTTTCAGTTCATTTTGGCTTGGAGACGATATGGCCGAACTGAGAAAACTTGCCATCGGAAAAAGTTACATATTCTGATTAATCTTCTCTAGAATAACAATCATCCTTACAATCAGCTACAGCTTTTGTATTTTGTACTTCATTTTCTGTATATTCGGCGAAATCATTCTACATCTA
This sequence comes from Schistocerca gregaria, assembly GCF_023897955.1. Taxonomy (NCBI): domain Eukaryota; kingdom Metazoa; phylum Arthropoda; class Insecta; order Orthoptera; family Acrididae; genus Schistocerca; species Schistocerca gregaria. Next base: position 524,033,979 of record NC_064925.1, on the reverse strand, counting down.
CATCTACAAGGATACTCTGCAAATCACATTCAAGTGCGTGGCACGGGGCTCATCGAACCACCTTCACAAATCTCTATTATTCCAATCTCGTATAGCACGTGGATAGAATGAACACCTATATCTTTCTGTACGAGCTCTGATTTCCCTTATTTTACCGTGGTGCCCGTTCCTCCCTATGTAGGTCGGTGTCAACAAAATATGTTCCCATTCGGAGGAGAAGGTTGGTGATTGGAATTTCGTGAGAAGATTCCGTCGCAACGAAAAACACCTTTCTTTTAATGATTTTCAGCCCAAATCCTGTATCATTTCTGTGACACTCTCTCCCATATTTAGCGATAATACAAAACGTGCTGCCTTTCTTTAAACTATTTCTATGCACTCCGTCAGTCTTGTCTGGTAAGGATCCCACACGGCACAGCGCTATTCTAAAAGAGAACGGGTAAGCGTAGTGTAGGCAGTCTCCTTAGTAGGTCTGTTACATTTTATAAGTGTCGTGCCAATAAAACGCAGTCTTTGGTTAGCCTTCCCCATCACATTTTCTATATGCTCCTTACAATTTAAGTAGTTCGTAATTGTAATACCTAGGCATTTAGTTGGATTTACGGCTTTTATATTAGACTGATTTATCGTCTAACCGACGTTTAACGAATTCCTTTAGCACTCAAGTGGATGACCTCACACTTTTCGTTATTTAGGGTCAATTTACACTTTTCGCACCATTCAGTTATTTTTTCTAAATCGTTTCGCAGTTTTTGATCTTCTGATGATTTTATTAGTCGATAAACGACAGCGTCATCTGCAAACAACCGAAGACGGCTGCTCACATTGTTTCCAAAATCGTTTATATAGATAAGGAAAGAACATTAAAAAACTCAGGCAGTTTACGTGTTTTAGATATAACAGTATATATATATATATATATATATATATATATATATATATATATATATATATATATATATATATATACACTTCTGGCCATTAAAATTGCTACACCAAGAAGATGACGTGCTACAAACGCGAAATTTAACCGACAGGAAGAAGGTGCTGTGATATGCAAATGATTAGCTTTTTAGAGCATTCACACAAGGTTGGCGCCGGTGGCGACACCTACAACCTGATATGAGGAAAGTTTCCAACCGATTTGTCATACACAAACAGAAGTTGACCGGCGTTGCCTGGTGATACGTTGTTGATCAAAAATGGTTCAAATGGTTCTGAGCACTATGGGACGTAACATCTATGGTCATCAGTCCACTAGAACTTAGAACTACTTAAACCTAACTAACCTAAGGACACCACACAACACCCAGTCATCACGAGACAGAGAAAATCCCTGACCCCGCCGAGAATCGAACCCGATGGTGTACTCAACGACGAACCTGGTTGCAGGAATGGCAAAACGTCATTTTTTTTTGGATGAATCCAGGTTCTGTTTACAGCTTCATGATGCTCGCAACCGCGTTTGGCGACATCGCGGTGAACGCACATTGGAAGCGTGTATTCGTCATCGCCATACTGGCGTATCACCCGGCATGATGGTATGGGGCGCCATTGGTTACACGTCTCGGTCACCTCTTGTTCGCATTGACGGCACTTTGAACAGTGGACGCTACATTTCAGATGTGTTACGACCCGTGGCTCTACTCTTCATTCGATCCCTGCGAAACCCTACATTTCAGCAGGATAATGCACGACCGCATGTTGCAGATCCTGTAGGGGCCTCTCTGGATACAGAAAATGTTCGACTGCTGCCCTGGCCAGCGCATTCTCCAGATCTCTCACCAATTGAAAACGTCTGGTCAATGGTGGCCGAGCAACTGGCTCGTCACAGTACTCCAGTCACTACTCTTAATGAACTGTGGTATCGTGTTGAAGCTGCATGGGCAGCTGTACCTGTACACGCCGTCCAAGCTCTGTTTGACTCAATGCCCAGGCGTATGAAGGCCGTTATTACGGCCAGAGGTGGTTGTTCTGGGTACTGATTTCTCAGGATCTATGAACTCAAAATGCATGAAAATGTAATCACATGTCAGTTCTAGTATAATATATTTGTCCAATGAATACCCGTTTATCATCTGCATTTCTTCTTGGTGTAACAATTTTAATGGCTGGTAGTGTATATGAGTTTTTCACCCATAGAGCTTTTGAGACTGACACGTGCCATGTAAGCAGAAGCGAGCGTCTGCTCACTAGCACTATACGAGCTCGAGGCGAAACCGACAGCCGCCTTCCAAGAGTTTAGACTGCTGCCGTTTCCCGCCTATCCAGATCTGTTGCATCTCCAGCCATAAAACGTTTGCAGGAAGAAGAAGAGAACGGCTTGGGAGTGAGCTTTCAGCTATTATCTACCCATCAACACAAACTCAGGCACATCTTTAAATTATCCGTAATTAGCGCTCTCAACAAAACATCATTCACTTGGCTTCATGTTTTATGTTAATAAGGAAGCACGCTGGTAAAATGTCGGCTCCCACAAACGGCGTAGCTTGAGAACATGGCCCATATAGTGAAAGTACGCAGTTCAGACCTGACTATACTCGTGCACACTGGTTGTTTGTCACTCGCTCTGCCACACTGCAGCCATTTAAGCCTAAGCGCGAAGTGCAGGGTGTTTATAAATGAATATCAGGGTCTTAATGCTTTATAATACACTCCTGGAAATTGAAATAAGAACACCGTGAATTCATTGTCCCAGGAAGGGGAAACTTTATTGACACATTCCTGGGGTCAGATACATCACATGATCACACTGACAGAACCACAGGCACATAGACACAGGCAACAGAGCATGCACAATGTCGGCACTAGTACAGTGTATATCCACCTTTCGCAGCAATGCAGACTGCTATTCTCCCATGGAGACGATCGTAGAGATGCTGGATGTAGTCCTGTGGAACGGCTTGCCATGCCATTTCCACCTGGCGCCTCAGTTGGACCAGCGTTCGTGCTGGACGTGCAAACCACGTGAGACGACGCTTCATCCAGTCCCAAACATGCTCAATGGGGGACAGATCCGGAGATCTTGCTGGCCAGGGTAGTTGACTTACACCTTCTAGAGCACGTTGGGTGTCACGGGATACATGCTGACGTGCATTGTCCTGTTGGAACAGCAAGTTCCCTTGCCGGTCTAGGAATGGTAGAACGATGGGTTCGATGACGGTTTGGATGTACCGTGCACTATTCAGTGTCCCCTCGACGATCACCAGAGGTGTACGGCCAGTGTAGGAGATCGCTCCCCACACCATGATGCCGCGTGTTGGCCCTGTGTGCCTCGGTCGTATGCAGTCCTGATTGTGACGCTCACCTGCACGGCGCCAAACACGCATACGACCATCATTGGCACCAAGGCAGAAGCGACTCTCATCGCTGAAGACGACACGTCTCCATTCGTCCCTCCATTCACGCCTGTCGCGACACCACTGGAGGCGGGCTGCACGATGTTGGGGCGTGAGCGGAAGACGGCCTAACGGTGTGCGGGACCGTAGCCCAGCTTCATGGAGACGGTTGCGAATGGTCCTCGCCGATAGCCCAGGAGCAACAGTGTCCCTAATTTGCTGGGAAGTGGCGGTGCGGTCCCCTACGGCACTGCGTAGGATCCTACGGTCTTGGCGTGCATCCGTGCGTCGCTGCGGTCCGGTCCCAGGTCGACGTGCACGTGCACCTTCCGCCGACCACTGGCGACAACATCGGTGTACTGTGGAGACCTCACGCCCCACGTGTTGAGCAATTCGGCGGTACGTCCACCCGGCCTCCCGCATGCCCACTATACGCCCTCGCTCAAAGTCCGTCAACTGCACATACGGTTCACGTCCACGCTGTCGCGGCATGCTACCAGTGTTAAAGACTGGGATGGAGCTCCGTATGCCACGGCAAACTGGCTGCCACTGACGGCGGCGGTGCACAAATGCTGCGCAGCTAGCGCCATTCGACGACCAACACCGCGGTTCCTGGTGTGTCCGCTGTGCCGTGCGTGTGATCATTGCTTGTACAGCCCTCTCGCAGTGTCCGGAGCAAGTATGGTGGGTCTGACACACCGGTGTCAAAGTGTTCTTTTTTCCATTTCCAGGAGTGTATTTATTATATTAAACTTACAGTTATAAATGTTCAATGTGAGTACCATTTGTCACACGGCACACATCAAGTCTATAGGCGAGTTCTTCCCCAACGCTGGTAAGTGTGTCTTCAGTGATTGTAGTAACAGCTGCTTCAATCCGGTTTCTTAATTCAAGGATGTCTGTTGGTAGCGGAGGCACGTACACACGATCTTTGATGAAGCCCCAAAGGACACAAAAATGGCTCTGAGCAGTATGGGACTTAACATCTGAGGTCATCAGTCCCCTAGAACTTAGAACTACTTAAACCTAGCTAACCTAAGCACATCACACACATCCATGCCAGTGGCAGGATTCGAACCTGCGACCGTAGCGGTCGCGCTGTTCCAGACTGAAGTGCCTGGAACAGCACGGCCACACTGGCCGGCGTGGCAAATGGTGTTGACATTGAACATTTATAAGGTTCTTGCTAAAACTGAGTTGCTATTTCATTTGACAGATCATTTATAACTAAGTTTAATATAATAAATATTATAAAGCGTTAAAACCCCGATATTCATTTATAAACACCCGGTATATACGTAACCTTGACTTACCGGCTACCCACGAGCTACAGTGCAGCAGTTCCTGGATTTGAATGGAAAGACGGTCAAATGGAGACGGTTGAATGTAAAATAGCGAGAGTTAGTAAGGACATGATTGATTAAAACCATTATATTCCGGCTATTTCACTTGCAAATGGAAATGTTTAGGCGTTTCTTTGCGCTCTTACTTACATGTTTCAGTTTATTTGCAGATATCATAGACAACTTTCCAAATGAAGATGCATGTAATGGACTGACGTTCGATGCATCTTTACAACCTCCAGTGGTTGAAATGATAACGAAGACTGTGCTGAAGATTTAAAGATTTAAAATGATGATAGCGAAGGTGTACATGAAACTGTCTGTCACCTTCTGGAAGATCAAAAAGAAGAGAATCTCTGAGGGCCATTAAGAAGATTTTTTAATTGTTATAACAAAAACCATCTGTAAATTAACACTAAGCGATGTACGCATGTGCAAATGTTTTTAAAGGTCAATATTATCGATCTACATAAATGTAATATCGTATACTACAATAACGTGACAGTAGGTGGCGTTAACGTATTGAGCAATGGGACGTTATAGCCACAATACAAGTGGGCCCAATTTGTTAAAATATTCTGTTACGTGGGTGTTCTATTGTGGTGCGAAAGGTAACCCATCTTATGACAACAAAACAACTACGTATCGTTACAAAACAGTCATATTTACTCTGTGTGAAAAATTTTTCAAAGATACACTTTGCCTATGTGAGTTCTCGATCGACAGAATATGTATAAGCTATTTTTATTTTAAAAAACACGTATACTCGTCGTCCTATCAAAAAGGGACGAAAGACGACACACTCGTGCAGTATGTATGGCAGTAATCCTATATAAAGCTACGGTATCTGCAGATCGACATTTGATATCGCCTCTCTTTCCACTTCTAAAAGAAGCGACGTGCATACTTGGAGCACGAGATGAGCAAAGTTTGTTTTATGGGGATCATATGACGGATGTCGCGAGAAGACGTGTTTTCTAAAGTCACATAGGATTACAGTAGATTAGTTTTCATTTCGTAACAGTTTTTGGAAAAAAACAGACATAACGTCTTATGGGATAACAGCAATCAGTGATTTTATAATGTTACTTAAAAACCGCCTTGATTGCAATTTTTTTTAAAATTCATATGACAGGGTTCGTTTCATTCAGAACCATCTTCAGATCTGTAAAAATAATGATACTAATTTACTATTTCACGGAAGCAAATCTTTTTCATCCTATCTAATCAACATCAAATGTACCAGAGCGTACCTGATATTTCAGTTACAGGAGTAACCCGTCCAAATCCAGCAATTTTCACATGCTACGTCACATAAAATTGGTTGGCAGAGTGCACGTCATTTATATTAATTATAACACTATTACCGACAGGTGGCGTCTGGTACATTTGTTACATTCCATTTGCACATACTGTATTCAGTAGATCTTTTTTTAAATTAAAATATGTAGATGTCAAGGTTAAAATCTGTACTTGTCAGCATTAAAAAACAGTACAACTATGTTAAAAAGTTTCTTGTGATGTCTGTTTAGAGTTAATTCTCGTTCCCTTTCAATTCTGTTTTCAATCTCTCTGCTTACGTATGTGAACTGTAATGGAGATAAAATGTCACCTATAATCAAGTGAAGATTAAAAGCTTCTCTATTTAACTTGTCTTTCATTTTATATGCTTCTAGAATTTGAGTTTTAACCCATAATACTTCACTTTTACGTTTTACTATTTGTGCTATGTTTGACATATTCCTGATTTTTACTTTTGCGTAATTAGGAGTAATCCCTGCGTCTAAGCATGTTTTGTTAAATTTATTTTCAAGTTTTCTTTCATTATCTTTGTCCTAATACGAAATAACTTCGTAATGTATCCCGAAGCCTGACGTGGCACAAACTTTGCAAAAACAGACATAATGTAACAAATGTACCAGACGCCACCTGTCGGTAATAGTGTTATAATTAATATAAATGACGTGCACTCTGCCAACCAATTTTATGTGACGTAGCATGTGAAAATTGCTGGATTTGGACGGGTTACTCCTGTAACTGAAATATCAGGTACGCTCTGGTACATTTGATGTTGATTAGATAGGATGAAAAAGATTTGCTTCCGTGAAATAGTAAATTAGTATCATTATTTTTACAGATCTGAAGTTGGTTCTGAATGAACCGAAACCGGTCATATGAATAAAAAAAAAATTGCAATCAAGACGGTTTTTAAGTAACATTATAATATTTTTTGGGTCACAAAACCTTGTCAAAGAATGAAGAACATGGAACTGAAGAGAATACTGTTTCCGGAATGACGACAAAACCAGGTGGGAGAAGATTGCCGACTGGTTTAGAGTTTTCACAAGTCTGGCATTCTTCACATTGACCGCATCCAAGGCTGTCCATTGCAGGGAGCGATTGTCTGAGACAAGCCTGGACTTGTTTGTATTGTCGAAGAAATTAGAATGATTGGAAACAAAACATTAATAAACATTCTTTGCTAAAAATTTACTAAATGGTGACAGTTGTGTGCACAGTATCGTTCAACGGACATTAAAAAAAATCCAGTGACACACACACTTAACCGCTCTCCTGTACACGTATTTTTTTTTTCACCACTTCCCGCGAAATATAGTTTTGAGACTATTCACGTGTTTTGTTAGTCTGTAACTGGTGCCAGAGACATCTTTACTTTGTACATTTTTGTTCTGCGACTATCTTTTACCCGACTTCGTCTGCGGATAAAAGGCGCCAGCACGGGCAAATGCTCACAAAGCTTTGCCGCCCTGCCGGCACATTTGACTGTTTGCAGAAAGCGACAATGTTATTATAGGGACAACCTGCGTTCTAGCGCAATGTGCCATTATCCAAGATGGAGGCGATGACGTCATCCAAGTTGGTGGATTTTGGCGGGAAGTTTGTATTTTGGCGGTATAGTGCCGCGCCCCCTCCCCAGAAAAATAGCGGAAACTTCAAATTCCAACATGAAATGCGTCACACCTAGGAAAATGACGGGAAAAATGGACATGTCTTTATTATGTAACCAGTTTCAAGCATGTGTGTTCGCCACAGACTCTAGAGCCCAACTGACTTAGTTGATATTGTCGCCAGCAGAGAACACCACCATGACGTCATCCAAGATGGCGTATTTTGATTGTATGGTCAATTGTGCTACCTCCACTAAACTAACCCCCCTCCCCCCCCAGGAAATGGCGGGAAGTTCAAATCGCGAAATGATAATGCGTCACACCTACCAAAATGGCGAGAAAAATGAACTTGTTTTTATTATTTAACGAATTTCAGGCAGGTGCGTTCTCCACTGCAGCTAGACTGCAACTGGCTTAGTTCATATTGGTGCCAGCAGAGGGCGCTCTCTTGAGGTGAGATGATGACGCTAGTACCGTCATTCAAGATGGCTGCATCCGATGTATCCACCACGAGTTCCAAAGCTCAAGTGACTTAGTTCATATTGTGGCCACCAGAGGACGCTACCGTGACGTCGCACGATGACACAAGATCGTCTGCTCTCTCTCGCACGAGCGCGTTATAAACCACCGTACACGGGCCGCGCCACCAGCCTGCGGGCGTCCGACCGATTATGTCATACACCCTCGCCCGCCACCTCCATACATGCACTGGACATAGACTTCTGTAAATATGCTAAGTAAAGTAACGCCCACATCACGCATCTAACCTATCATTTACCTAAGTACTTAATTCAATTTTAGTTTTAATCATATTAAATAATTCAATTTACAATTTCAATATTCAATGATCAAATGAGAAGTTCCACATTTTCCCACTATCAGCGGGGTATTCATTCATGACCTAGCACCCCCGCCACCCCACCCCTAGAATGCTGCACTGCTATTGGTCACGTGATTCGACTTCATATAGGTATGAAAAGGTGTTCACTATACTTTCAACTATCTAGTTTTAACTGCTTTTCAAAGACCAGACCGCCACCTCTTCCTACGAACCGGTGCCGAGTTTGAATTCTGGCAGTAAAGAAAGGTCACTTGCCCTTTCGCTACCAATGTAAGAAAATTGCTGTAAACAAAGCTCACCACCACCACTAACCTAAAGCCGTCGGCACACGGACCGTGCATCCGAGCGTTGAGCGTGCCGAGTTTCTGACGTCATAGCGGGAATCTTTCCGAACGTGCAGGGCAATACCTAGAATGTCAGATACTCTGAGCGTGCGTCTGAGCGTTGACCAATGAGATGGCACAACGCCACCTACGTCACACGCACGCCGCCTCCCTTCAGTACAGAGTTGTGAAGCGCCATATTGGCATTCATTTCAAGCCTATATGTATATATGCCGTTTGTGAGCACCAGAAAGTTGAGAATCACTGGAAAACCCGTTGTTAACTGTGTGATTCGTTCCAATAAAATAATGAGAAACATAATATTCGTGGCAAAAGAATTATAGTAACTTGCGTATTACGAGAGTAGGCTATTTGAAGGCAGCGAAACACTAAAGATCCACCCAAAACGCATTGTTTTTGGTAAAATTTGTTATAATTAAATTGCAATTAGTAACATATATACGATTAAGATTTTCAGCAAGGGGTAATATAATATAATTACAGGATAAGAGTGTGTTGTTGGTTTAGCGTAATGAGTAGCGTCTCGTTTCTATTTTAAGTTGAATGTAAGGGCGGTGGTTCGCGTCTTGATAGGTGCAAACTTTTTTTCCTAACATTTGCGATTTTATTAGGTTCTGATACTTTATTATTACTTTAATATAAGTATATACTATAATATTTGATGTTATGTAAATATAAGTTCACCTTTTTTTAAGGGGCTGGCTGGTGTGGCCGAGCGGTTCTAGGCGCTTCAGTCTGGAACCACGTGACCGCTATGGTCACAGGTTCGAATCCTGCCTAGGGCATGGATGTGTGTGATGTCCTTAGGTTAGTTAGGTTTAAGTAGTTCCAAATTTTAGGGGACTGATGTTGACTCTCATAGTGTTCAGAAGATTTGAAGCTTTTTTTTTTTCAGGGGTGACTTTGTTCGATTAGTCTACAGGACAGCTTGCGCTACTTGTATAAAGGTACTTTGCTCCTTTTTCTTTTACGGTCCGTAATTCACATGTTGCAAAGGTTCTACTACTGGAAAGGAACAGTGATCAAGTACGACTGACCTTGGGATTTTACTAAAAATGTGGGAACGATGAAAAAAAAAAGTTCAAATGTGTGTGAAATCTTATGGGACTCAACTGCTAAGGTCATCAGTCCCTAAGCTTACACACTACTTTATCTAAATTATCCTAAAGACAAACATACACACCCATGCCCGAGGGAGGACTCGAACCTCCGCCGGGACCAGCCGCACAGTCCATGTGGGTAAGATAAAATAGCGCTTATCTTATGTGGAGAACTATTGCAAATTTGTGTCACACTGTTTGTAATGGAACTTTTATGAGCCTGTGTCCTTGTTGATTGTGTATATTAAATATAGAACAACGTGACTGGGATATGGAAAATCGAGGAAACGTGCGTTTTAATAGGGCTATCATGGGAATTTCACGTGCGCCCGTTGAGTAAACAGTGTGATTTACGAACAGTAACATCCCACTGGTGAGCGTCGCAGTCGCGTATACCACGTTGTGGCCCACGTACCGTGTGCACAAGTCGCATCGTTCCTGAGCGTTCAGCAGCACGTTGAACTCGGCACGCTCAACGTTAACGTTCAACATCACGGTCCGTGTGCCGACGGCTTAACGGAACATACGAGCTGCATTCAGCTGTGTCTAACCGCAAAACGACTGCGTCGCGACTCGCCATCTAAAATCTTCTCAGTCTTATTCTTACGTCACATGGCTTTGTCAAAAATAACAGCCAACTCCACCTCTCGGCGATTCTATACTGTCCCAGAAATAGTTAACGCTCTCTTTCTTCACGTCTCAGCTTGTATGCACGCAAATTCCTGACAGAACCTGTTTACTAAAATAACATCGAATTCACTCGCTCCAGCGCACCTAACGTGATACCCTTCCTGCTCTCAATATACGCAAACGACCTCAACGCTATGTAGAGGCTCCTATATCCCAGCACAAAGGATGTGAATCAGTCGGGCATTACTATTAGGTCTCCGATATCGATGCACTGTCCGACTTTTTTCCTTCTGCGGACGAGACTTTCAGCGGTTATTTTACACTGAACACCACATTGAACCGGCAACTAAACCTCGCAAAGTGCCATACATATCGTCAAACACGGAAAGACTCTTACTCAATTACACTGCTCTCCCACTGAGGACAGGAGCTTGAATATTGAACTACAACAGCTACACGGTAGAATGAACAGCCCACAGACACACACACACACGCAACCAAGTCGTAATTTCAGTACACAATAGCAAACTGCCCCTAAATAATTCTTCACACTGATGTGTACACACGCTCAGTACTCGTAATCTGTCCAAATAGGGCATAGAACGGCCTACAGAGCCGCTGGCGAAATAATGCAATCAATGCGCGCAAACAGAGTCCACCGCCACTTGTCCAGTACACAGGAGGTAGCGATAAGTGACACATCAGTCAGATGTCAAACCGCGCACAGGCCCCTGCTTCCGCAAGCATGAGGTGGTGGCACCACCATTCATACGTAACACCTGAGAAATTCCTATCCGCTAGACACTGATGATGACGCGATCGCATGTACGGTCGACGCGGGCGTCAGCTGTTAAAGCACTCACAGACGTCCCATTTAGGACCGCGAGCATCACAACCCCCTCGAAGTGAGGCAGCTGCAGCTCAGGTCCCGCGCATTCCGTCACAGTCCCCGAGCCAGCGTCGTCTAACACCGGTGAAAGTCGCATGCCTCTATACAGTCACCGTTATACTGTCATAGCATTCCAAAGCGCGTTCACGCCATTCTCATATTCGAGGCATCTCCAGGCGTCACTAATTTCGTCGCTACCATGCGACTGACGAAAGAGCAAACTTGGACTATCGGTCGAACAGTTCGGAGGCCTACAACTCCCCTTTCTCCATGTGGGAACTTGAATCAGCACTTACTGAGACTTCTGACACTGCACCAGGTCACGACCGCATCCGGTACTCCATGCTTTGACATCTGCCAGCGGCATCAAAGAAAATCCTCCTGGAGTGTTTTAATCTCATATGGCAGACAGGAGAGTTCCCCACCTCGTGGAGGGAGTCAATCCTCATCCCTCTCCTTAAACCAGGAAAGGACCGCACATGTCCCAGTAGTTATCGTAGTATCGCCTTGACAAGCTGTGTCTGAAAGAGCCTGGAACAGATGGTTAACCGTCGTCTGGTCTAGCTGTTTGGCTTTCCTCCGTCAGCATCACTGTATCCGTATCTTCTTTGATATCAGTAAGGCATATGATACTGCTTGGAAACACTGTATTCTCGCACAACTACATCAATGGAGCTTTCGTGGCCGCCTCCCCATTTTCATTCGGTCTTTCCTGTCTCAGCGGTTTTTCCGGACCCGCGTTGCTGACACACTGTCAGATCACTTTGAGCAAGAGAACGGTGTCCCCCAGGGCAGCGTTTTAAGCGTAACCCTCTTTGCCATAGCCATCAGCAGTATAACGTCTACAGTGAGGAGTCCAGTACAGTGCTCGTTATTTGTGGACGACTTTGCTGTTTTCTGTTCCTCCTCCAGTGTTGCAACCGTGAGCCGTCAGTTGCAGCTAACAGTGTGGCGGTTAGAGGAGTGGGCTGCAAAGACGGGTTTTCGGTTTTCTGCCGATAAGTGTGTTCGTGTTCATTTTAATCGTTCTCGTCGTCTTTTTACTTTGCCTGCCTTGCATATGGAGGATACTGCCCTACATTTTAGAGACTCAGTGCGGTTTCTGGGCATATCTTTTGATTCCATTTTGTCATGGCTGCCACACCTACGAGACTTGAAAGCCAGAACCCTGAAGGCACTGAACATCCTCAAGTGCCGCAGCCACAGGTCTTGGGGAGCGAACAGGGCGCGTCTCCTTCAGTTTAACCGAGCTTTCGTGCGTTCACGGTTGGACTATGGGTGCACAGTATATGGGTCAGCGAGGCCTTCTCATTTGCAGATCCTTGACGCTGTTCACCATGCTGGGATTCGACTGGCCACCACGGGTGCGTATCGGACCAGTCCCATACCCAGCCTCTGTGCTGAGGCTGGGGAACCGCCACTTACCATCCGGCGGCAGCTCCTGCTGGTGCGCCAGGCTTGTAAGTTTCTTGCAGCTTCGACCTCGCCTGCTCACCATATTGTTGTTCATCCACCTCTGGACCGCCTATTTTCCCACCGTCCCCGGGCTATGTTGCCGTTTGGGATCCGTGTGCAACGTGTGCTAGAGTCCCTCGGTGTGGAGTCTGTACAACCCCAAATCCTGGGATTTAACCGCCTGCCACCCTGGTTACTGAAGAGGCCCAGAGTGATTTTAGATTTATTGCAGTACAAGAGAGATTGCACCCCTGCCACCGTTTTTAATGCAGCATTTTCTGCCATTTTATCTGAGCACCACGACTATGTAGCTGTTTTTACGGATGGGTGGAAACAGGGGGATTCCGTTGGTTGCTCTGTTGTTTTTCCGGATCGTGTCCTCAAGGTCCGACTGCCTCAGCCTTTTACGTCTTTGATGCAGAATTGTCTGCGATCTTTCGGGCACTGGAGCAGATGAGACGTTCTTCCTGCCCTAAATTTCTTGTCTGTTCCGATTCACTAAGTGCCCTTCACTCATTGCAACGTTTGTATCCAGCAGATAAAATAGTCCAGATCATCCAGGATGTCCTCCTCTAACTACAGCGACTGGGGAAGGTTGTGGCTTTCTGCTGGGTTCCGGGGCATATCGGCATCGCTGGGAAGGAAAGGGCAGATCTCGCAGCCAAGGAGGCGTGTCTCGATCCACAAGTCTCTCAGTGTGCTATCCCCCTGCACGCACTCACCTCGCTGTTGAGCTCACGAGTCATGCGTCGGTGGGAGGATGCGTGGTTGGGAGTGACTGACAATAAGTTCCGTATGGTCAAGCCCACAGCGCGTGTGTGGTGTACTTCCTTTCAGTCCCGTCGACGGGACGAGGTTCTCCTCTCTCGGCTTCGGATAGGCCACAGCCCTATGACGCATGGCTTCGTGCTCCGGCAGGAGGACCCTCCAATGTGTGGTGCTTGTGGCGTCCAGGTCACTGTGCGCCACGTTTTATTGGATTGCGTTTTATTTTCTGGCCAGCGGGCCGCGGCTGACTTGCCAGCGGACCTGCCATCTCTTTTAGGCAACACTCGGACGAATGTGTTTAAAGTTTTAAAGTTCTGTGCCATGCCAAATGTTTTTACAAAGATTTTAGGGAGAGTGTGACAAGCTCGCTCATATTTGATGTAAGTGGCCAGCCAATGACAATTTCCTGTGGCATTCTTGTTGCTACGTTTTCCCTTTCCTTATGTTTTACTTTCTTATGTCGCATTTTCCTTCTTTTCCTGCCTTCTTTGCGTGTGTGCTTCAGTTTTATTAGGTCTGTCCAGATTCGTTCCTTTTAATGTGAGTCATCGCGCTGATGACCTCGACGTTGAGCGCCCATAAGCTCCAACACACACACACACATATACACACACACACACACACACACACACACACACACACGCACACACACTAGTCTTTACCAATGAAGGCAGAATAGCACAGATGTGTTGACACACATGTTCAGCCGGACGTACGCGACCCAGCGTGACTGACACATCGCCATCTAAAACATTCTCAATAATATTCTTAAGTCACATGGCTTTGTGAAAAAAAAAAATCAGCTAAGTCCACCTCTCCATAATATTTTAGTGCCTCAGAAATAGTTAACGCTCGCCTTCTTGTCTTAGCTTGTATGCACCAAAATTCCTACCCTAACAGAACCTGTTTACGAAAATATCACCTTATCCAGTCTTCAAAAATGGTTCAAATGGCTCTGAGCACTATGGGACTTAACATCTGTGGTCATCAGTCCCCTAGAACTTAGAACTACTTAAATCTAACTAACCTAAGGGCATCACACACATCCATGCCCGAGGCAGGATTCGAACCTGCGACCGTAGCGGTCAAGCGGTTCCAGACTGAAGCGCCTAGAACCGCACGGCCACAACGGCCGCCTTCCAGCCTTCCTCCCAGACATAACGTGATAGCTTTCCTGCTCTCAACATAACGCAAATGTTCTCATCTCTCCTATATCCCACCACAATCAATCGAGCATTCTCATTGGCTCTTTTCGAATTTACCAGTCGAATTGCTAACGCGTGAGTATCGAAGCACTATCCACCTTTGCTTTCTGGGGCTTTTTGTCGTTATTTTGCAAAGATTGCTAAATTGCACCAACAGTTCCCTCAATCTATACACCCCCAAGCTGTTCTTTCTTTCTACAGACCCAACACTCAGTGGTAATAAACTATTTTACACTGATCACCATTTTGCACAGACAACTAAACATCGGAAAGTTGTCTACAGGTTATCAAATACATACTATACTAGCAAGCGTCAAACTGATCTCCAACCAGGGAATATATCACAGAGTACCATCTCGATCTAGTAAACATGCAATTCATATCCCCCACCATACCAAATCAGCCCCTTTACATCGGCGATCCGAAGTCACTCTCAGAACCGATGTGGGTAAAGAAAAGCTCGTTTCCCCCTTGGCATAAACGCGTTACTTTTTCCACTTTCTTGCTGCATTTCTACAGAAATCTCCAGACTCGTCGATTACAAGAACTCCCGTATTTTCGTCATAATATTATACAATTTTCACCGTACTTCTCAATATCAAGCACACAGCAATAGCCTCCTGATCGCTAACGCAACATAATGCACAAGATATAGACTGTAAATCATTTCTCCACAAACACCAAAATTTAGTGGGTGCAGCGTGCTGTAAACCACTAACTAACTAGAAACAAGTAGAGTAAACTGATATTCGCACTCTCGAATACCGAAGTCGGTGATCTAACAGAATCCACAAGATCAATATTCGTTACAAGCGAACTAAGGTCTTTACCACATCTGGAGAACAGGCAAACGTGTAGCCAACACACCACAATCGATCTTCCCTCAACTAAATAAAGGCACCAAATGTGCAGAAGTAGTGGACCGAACAATTTACATGGGAGGGAATATCGCTCCACCGCAAACGCACCATCTTCTCAAAGTTACACTTGATCACGAAAGCCGCTCAGCACATACTAAGTATTATTTCGCTATTCGGTCGTCTAGAAGATGGTAAAGTTAACTCTGATTCATTCCTACAAAGAAACAGACGCACGGATACTGCTATTAGCAGGAAACGTGAATCAATGCCATCACAGACATTGCATACACGGACACATTCTAGAAAACCCCTCACATATATCATCAGTATACTTACAATTAAATCGTAGGATCGCGGTCTCAACTGAACCGTATTTGGCAATGACCGAAGTACCAGAAACACACCCTCTTGTGAGCAGTGGCTCTGGAAATAGCTGTACCTTCCTTACAACTGGACGTACTCCCCACACTGCTATCACAGTACTCCAAGTCAAATCCATACCCTTAGACATAGACATTTCCTTTACACAAACACATATACTTTAAAAACCTGATTTTCAAATGCGATCATATCACACACCAAACACTAATAATAAGTGTAATATTAATTTGTCAAGAACTGCATGCATACGATATCAAATAACACTGATCGAAAAATCAATGATGAGTTTGCATGTCTCTTAAGTTCTTCTTTCGAGTCCTACCACCCTGTCACAGACGTAATCGAGCAGATGTTAAAGAAAAAATCCCAAACCCAACAACTACTGCATGCTGCTCTCACAAGTGCTCTTGGTTCTACAGGTGCACCCAAGTATCCATGTTAAAACCTATAACCGCTTTATGAATCAAGGTACAACACTGCCTCTGTTATCCGGACAAATACCGTGACGGTGATCGGAGAAATGTATGTATTAACAGTCAAAGATGCAACCTCGGGATGTTGTTGTTGTGGTCTTCAGCCCTGAGACTGGTTTGATGCAGCTCTCAGTGCTATTGCCAGTCTACATTTGATTTCCTCTCTATTTCGACGATCGTCAGTTATTTTGCTCCCCAAATAGCAAAACTCCATTTCTACTTTAAGTGTCTCACTTCCCAATCTAATTCCCACAGCATCACCCGACTTAATTCGACTACATTCCATTATCCTCGTTTTGCTTTTGTTGATGTTCATCTTATACCCTCCTTTCAAGACACTGTCCATTCTATTCAACTGCTCTTCCAAGTCCATTGCTGTCTCTGACAGAATTACAATGTCATCGGCGAACCTTAAAGTTTTTACTTCTTCTCCATGGATTTTAATACCTACTCCGAATTTTTCTTTTATTTCTTTTACTGCTTGCTCAATATACAGATTGAACAACATCGGGGAGAGGCTACAACCCTGTGTCACTCCCTTTCCAACCACTGCTTCCCTTCCATGTCTCTCGACTCTTATAACTGACATCTGGTTTCTGTACAAATTGTAAATAGCCTTTCGCTCACTGTATTTTACACCTGCCACCTTCAGAATTTGAAAGAGAGTATTCCAGTCATCATTGTCAAAAGCTTTCTCTAAGTCTACAAATGCTAGTAACGTAGGTTTGCCTTTTCTTAATCTAGCTTCTAAAATAAGTCGTAGGGTCAGTATTGCCTCACGTGTTCCCATATTTCTACGGAATCCAAACTGATCTTCCCCGAGATCGGCTCCTACCAGTTTTTCCATTCGTCTGTAAAGAATTCGCGTTAGTATTTTGCAGCTGTGACTTAGTAAACTGATAGTTCTGTAATTTTCACATCTGTCAACACCTGCTTTCTTTGGGATTGGAATTATTATATTCTTCTTGAAGTCTGAGGGTATTTCACCTGTCTCATACATCTTGCTCACCAGATGGTAGAGTTTTGTCAGGACTGGCTCTCCTACGGCTGTCAGTAGTTCTAATGGAATGTTATCTACTCCTGGGGCCTTGTTTCGACTGAGGTCTTTCAGTGCTCTATCAAACTCTTTACGCAGTATGATGTCTCTCATTTCATCTTCATGTACATCCTCTTCCATTTCCATAATATTGTCCTCAAGTACATCGCCCTTGTACAGACCCTCTATATACTCCTTCCACCTTTCTGCTTTCCCTTCTTTGCTTAGAACTGGGTTTCCATCTGAGCTCTTAGTATTCATACAAGTGGTCCGCTTTTCTCCAAAGGTCTCTTTAATTTTCCTGTAGGCAGTATCTCTCTTACCCCTAGTGAGGTAAGCCTCTACATCCTTACATTTGTCCTCTAGCCATGCCTGCTTAGCCATTTTGCACTTCCTGTCGATCTCGTTTTTGAGACGTCTGTGTTCCTTTTTGCCTGCTTCATTTACTGCATTTTTATATTTTCTCCTTTCGTCAATTAAATTCAATATTTCTTCTGTCACCCTAGGATTTCTACTAGCCCTCGTCTTTTTACCTACTTGATCCTCTGCTGCCTTCACTACTTCATCCCTAAAAGCTACCCATTCTTCTTCTACTGTATTTCTTTCCCCCATTCTTGTCAATTGTTACCTTACGCTCTGCCTGAAACTCTGTACAACCTCTGGTTTAGTCAGTTTATCTAGGTCCCATCTCCTTAGATTCCCGCCTTTTTGCAGTTTCTTCAGTTTTAATCTACAGTTCATAACCAATAGATTGTGGTCAGAGTCCACATCTGTTCCTGAAAATGTCTTACAATTTAAAACCTGGTTCCCAAAATCTCTGTCTTACCGTTATATAATCTATCTGAAACCTGTCAGTATCTCCAGGCTTCTTCCATGTATACAACCTTCTTTTATGATTCTTGAACCAAGTGTTAGCTATGATTAAGTTGTCCTCTGTGCAAAATTCCACCAGTCGGTTTCCTCTTTCACTTCTTAACCCCAACCCATATTCACCTACTACGTTTCCTTCTCTTCCTTTTCCTACTATCGAATTCCAGTCACCCATGACTGTTAAATTTTCGTCTCCCTTCACTATCTGAAAAATGCTGTTTTTATATATTATCATACATTTCTTCACTTTCTTCGTCATCTGCAGAGCTAGTAGTCATGTAGACTTGTACTACTGTTGTAGGCGTGGGCTTCGTGTCTATCTTGGCCACAACAATGCGTTCGCTGTGCTGTTTGTAGTAGCTTACCCGCGTTCGTATTGCTTTATTCATTATTAAACCTACTACTTCTGCATTACCCCTATTTGATTTTGTATTTATAACCCTGTATTCACCTGACCAAAAGTCTTGTTTCTCCTGCCACCAAACTTCACTAATTCCCATTATATCCAACTTTAACCTATCGATTTCTTTTTTTAAATTTTCTAACCTACCTACCCGATTAAGGGATCTGACATTCCACGCTCCGATCCGTAGAACGCCAGTTTTTTCTCTCCTGATAACGACGTCCTCCTGAATAGTACCCGCCCGGAGATCCGAATGGGGGACTATTTTACCTCCGGAATATTTTACCCAAGAGGACGCCATCATCATTTAATCATACAGTAAAGCTGCATGCCCTCGGGAAAAAACTACGGCCGTAGTTTCTCCTTGCTTTCAGCCGTTCGCAGTACCAGCACAGCAAGGCCGTTTTGGTTAGTGTTACAAGGCCAGATCAGTCAATAATCCGGACTGTTGCCCCTGCAACTACTGAAAAGGCTGCTGCCCCTCTTCAGGAACCATACGTTTATGTGGCCTCTCAACAGATACCCCTCCGTTGTGGTTGCACCTACGGTACGGCTATCTGTATCACTGAGGCGTGCAAGCCTACCCACCAACGGCAAGGTTCATGGGGGGATAAAATCACTGAACTTTGAAAGCGATTTGGCTAAGGAACGTGCTATGTACGCGGTACTTGCGACTCCATCACACCGCACCCAACTAGATAATTTATTAGTTTTTCCAACGCATCCTGTCTCGAGACCGTATCCGAGGTTCCTCGATATATCCGCTGAGTTATAGGCGATGGCAATTAGTAGTAGCAGATGATGTGCTGACCGAGTCCGTAAGAAGAAAAATATACACTTACTACTCACATCTCTAGCGTTACGCTATATGTTAGAAATTACGTCCATCAAACACATACTTGCATAGGCACACACTCGCAAGTCGATCATATTTCACGCACTATCATATCTCGAAACGAGTCGCCTTTCCCGAACCTAGCTTCTACAGTAAAATTCCAGGGTGGTTTTGGTCACCTCCTACACGTCGTGCAACTAATACCATTTCTATAGCTTCGCAAATGTGACCGCTCCATTTTAAGTCTGAACTGGTCACAAGTCGGAGAAAGACATGTCCACCACCTTCAGCAACCTCTGTAGAAACAGAACGACTTGAATTACTGCAACAGGACCGTGTTTTGACCATTTGGTGGAAATGCATGCAATTTCGTACATATCACAAACTAGATACAAGTACTACAGATCCACCTCCATTCTAATCAATCAGCCCAACAGATAAATATTACGAACTATAAAAGCTCATACGAATCAGAAATCACCAAGGCACGGATGTTGGCTCAGTGACGCATAGCTGCGGTCTGCCTCCAGTGCGGTGAAACACATTCCACAATACTTCCCACAATAGCGTAGCGTGCAGCCATCCAAGCATTCCTTGCGGTATAGCCCCTTCCTAACTGGCTCTCACCTCTAACTGCTTCTCCTACTGCTGCTGTATGTATGACACGATTGCATTAAATATACAGACACCGCTGAGGCCACTTTAAATTTTGATGACCTATAATCTATGCGAATTATCGTATGACACGCTCCCTCTGGTCCTGTTTAGTTGTCTCAAACATTATTTTCTAACTCGCTTTTGTACAAAGCCAAACATTTCGTTTTTCTACCACGCGTTCCATGGATGTCTCATGTTCTAAACTAACTGTAAGACTCCCAGATACACGGGCTATCACAGAAAACTAGACATCGCGCTGTGTAAATCATTTTGTTACTGCAACTACCATAACAAGCCACACATCTGCTTATTTTAAATAAAAACCCACTTGCAACACAACGAAAGTAGAAGGCTTTCTCGGCGTTGGCGTAGGTCTCCAAACTGATGTCTGAAAGCGAATGACATACATGTAGACTCGCCTCTCACACAGACAGAATAGCTGACGACTATGCGCCCTCTTTCGACTCATTACTCATATTGCACTCATTTACCCGGTCACTGTTTCGC
The DNA here is from genome assembly GCF_023897955.1 of Schistocerca gregaria. Taxonomy (NCBI): domain Eukaryota; kingdom Metazoa; phylum Arthropoda; class Insecta; order Orthoptera; family Acrididae; genus Schistocerca; species Schistocerca gregaria. The sequence continues at coordinate 524,013,135 of NC_064925.1, read as the reverse complement.
TGCTAGCAACCCCCAGAAGTTGCCATAAATCCGTGAAAACTTTTTCCCCAACTCAAACAAACCATATCAGTCAATCATTATCTGCTAACCAATTCTGGGATGGGATGGAAAAGACACTATGCATTTACTCTAATAATAAACATGAAACTTGATAGTGCCAACAATTTTACAATAACTTCAACACCGGCCTATCATGTGACAGCATGTTTACCCAATTTCAATATCATAGCTAAACCACCCCTTTTCTACTTTGCGATTATCATCGCGAACATGGATACATGACTACTCAGTACTTCCATTCACAGTTAATTGTCGAACACTTAAATCATCAAAGTATACCAGACAGCACTCTACACATTTCTAAGACCTCGAGCACAGTACTTAATTTACGATCCATCTCTCTGAGTACGGGAGTTACAGGGCATTCTACCCGTCTTAGGGTAAAAGACCAACCTCACAGAGTCATTGACCAACCCATCCTGCAGTACCGTTAGACAATTAACCTCCAACCGGTCAGAAGAACAGCGCTACTCTCCACATCTCGTGAATGAATATAGATTTCCAAGTCCCAACCCATCCAAGAGTACGAGATTTCTCGAGAGGTTTCATGTCGAGGAGCTTAGCACTCCTTATCGATGTATAGTAACAGATTTCAAAGTGCCGTAATGTTAAGAGCATACAGTTAAGAATAACAAGAAAATACTTATTTTTTTACACGATGGAGTTCGACACGAATTGAGTTGGACACATTTTTTTACCTAAATCAACGAAGCTATCAACGCTAAATTATTGTTCTAGAGTCTAGGATCTATACCTGGAAGGTACTGGTAAGATAGAGAACATAAACACACACGCTCCTAAGATTACAACGTTCTGCACTAAAAAACGGGCTATAATGTTAGATCGAATACTTTTCTGGCCTATCAGACATACATCCGTCTTCACAGTTTCTCTATGCTGATCTATCTTATCGCATCGTAAAACATTTGCTTTGTATGATACGAGCACAATATAGCTTTGCGGAGACGTATAGTGTCCATTGTTCACATCCAATCACGGTTCGGAAATATACGATGCCTGCATCAGGCCTACATAAAATGATAGTCAGTATAGGGGATGCATCCTACAACGAAACAGATAAACGCATAGCAGCAGCGTCCGACATGTGAAAATTACGTCATTCCGCCACTAACTCTGTAAACAGCACATCAGTCGGGCAGATGTGTACACAGGGATTGCACCGCATCAGAAGCTCTTAACACTAAGTTAGTTATGACCCTAAAGTCTCGATTTTACACTCGATACCCGACAGGGGCGATCACATAAATCAAAGCTCCTTTAGAGGAGTGTGTCAAATTTCTTCACACATGAGATGGAAGTCCTCTGATGACTGACAGGTTTACCTTCAACGATCGCAAGTAGACAGTGCTTTAAAACAAATACGGAATACGGAGCTGTGTACGAGTAGAACGCATGCTATGTCACGTGACTGATGCATCCGGAACCACTGGTACCTCAATAGACATACAGTACAATGCTGCCTCAATGGGAAAAAATTGGCGGCCTCCCTTATTCCCTACGTTTCGATGTCCACATTTTCCCGGATTCCTCCTGTTGCAGCATACTTGATCCCATATACAAATTGTTCGGCACGAACCAGAAGACTGAAAAATACTTCCTCAATTTGACCGCATTAGGCTCTATATTCGGTCAATTTATACCCATTCCCTCGACATTTTTCGCAATTCTACCGATTTGAGGTCAGATCTACATATGCGGTCATAACATAACATCTCGTCCTGTGTTCTAAAATTGATTGTAAATGTATCAGATCCGCCACCACTTTTAACACAAAGGCATTGATCGGAATGTGTAATATAGCACTGCACTCGACTGTATCCAGTCACCTCCACATTCGGAGAGCGTTTGCTCTGCTTTCTGTATGTTGATTGCATTATTTGCGAGTGGCTCTGTAGGCCGAGTTATGCGCTATTTGGACAGTTTACGTATCTACACTTCAGTATGAAGAATTATTTAGGAGCAGTTTGCTATTTTGTACTGAAATTACGAGTTGGTTGCGTGTCTGTGGGCTGTGCAACATGGCCCCAGGCACATCAGGGTGGATCTTTTGTCTCAGTGTGATAGATATTCTCTATCGTTAAATAAGATGTTTCAAAATAAATAGAGTGCAGTCAATCCTTACTCTCCCCAGCAGCCCAGAGCAGGCTGAGTCGTTCTGCCACCATTTTCCCAACAATCTTGGTTTACATCAGGAAACGGACGACAGCGTCCACTGCTGGTGGTCCTGAGTACTAGACCTCGTGGAGAACACACTGTTTGCCTCCATCATGGACAACGTCATCAGCTGGTGTCACGGTGGCGACCTCTGGCAGCGACGAAATGTACTGGAGCTCGTGCTGAAGCCTCTAGGTGGCGTCATCTTAGGTTACGGTACTTGCGTCATCACCTGACGTCGCTACAGCGTCCTCTAGTGGCACTGATATGAGCTAAGTCAGTTGGGATATGGACTCAGTGGCGAATACACTTGGTAGTGGCGCTACCTCTAATTGTTTAAATAAAGAGTGGTGTATGATTTAGACAGTTGACGATTAGGAAGCAGAGCGTTTTAGATGGATTATTATTTTGACAATTTAGGAGTTGTTTGGCTATCTGGACGTAAATGTATTGCATTATTTACGAGTGGTTCGCATGTCTGTAGGCAGTGCAATGCGTTATTTTTGACAATTTATAATTAGCAAGCGTGTGTGTAGAGCCTTACACATGAGTTATGTAGGAGTAGTTTGCACGTCTGTATGCTGTGGGGCATGTCAGAGCGTGTGTACTGTGATACATACACTCCATCCCCAAATAAATTGCGCCCAAATAAAAAAAGTACATTCCTTCCTCTCTCCATCAGCCTAGTGTGAGCTGAGTCCTTTTACCAGCAACCCCTACAAAGAGGTTGCGCCCCCCTAGAGGCTTAGGTTAGTATAGGTGAGCTACGTTCTTACAACGGTTTTCCTACATTGGTAGCGAAACCCCAAGTGAGCTTTGTTTACTGCCTAAATTCAAACTTGGCGCCAGTTCGTAAGAGGAAGTGGCGGTCTGGACCTTGAAAAGTAGTTGAAACCAGGTAGTTGAAAGTATAGTGAAGCCCTTTTCTTACTTATATGAAAAGTAGCTGAAACTAGGTAGTTGAAAGCGTAGCGAACACCTCTTCTTACCTATATGAATATAGATTTAACTAATTTGAATAAATTTTTTATATCAACATGGTGTTAGCGATACAATAGTTAAGGGGGTGGTGTGTGTGAGTGGGTGACATGGAGCAAAACAGCAGGTTAGGTACGGAGAAATGAATCGAAAACTGTACCAGAAAATGGTGGGTGGACGTAACTGATTACTTAATTTCCTATCAAAGGCAGTACAATAGTTTAAGTGCTGTGACACGGAAAAACACTTAACAGAACAATAGGTTAAGTGCCGACAAAGACCTGAACATTAGGTTAAGACAACCAGAGTACAGTGCCCATCATTAGGTTATGCAACATGTTTGCCCCATGTAATTGCTTCTTGGGAGATGTACATGTTTCCAAACAGCACAGAATGATGAGCAAGAGCAATCCAACTGCCAAAAAATGAATTTTTATAAATAAGGAATATACCCTTTCCATATATTCCATACACTGCCTTGAATCGCCTAAAAAAATATTCCATATACAGCAAATGGTTTCCCTCCAAACAACTGATCAACTGAGTGTTTTTCGTACCATTTCCAGGAGGGAGGAGAGGGGGTGGGGGTTTACCAGATGAGGTGAGGTTCATTAATTGATCAACTTAATTAAGCAGTCAATCAAATAGATAAGAGTGAGGGGGGCCTATTCCAATAAGTCAGATCTGAAAGTGTAGATGTACTACCAGTAGGGGGGGGGGGGGAGGAATATGTTAAGTGCAGTGACATGGAAAACCACTTAACAGGACAATAAGTACCTGTCAATCAAAGGAGAACAATAGGTTGACATGGAAAAGCACTTAACAGAACAATAGATTGACGTGGAAAAGTACTTAACAGAACAATGGGCGGAAATGATGTTTACGTTGATCTCTGTTCCAATTTTCCATACAGGTTCCGGAACTCTCAGAACCGAGGTGATGCAAAACTTTTTTTGATGTGTGTACATGCAAGGAATAAATATCCAGAGTACGAAGATAAGCAATAAATATCCAGAGTACGAAGATGTGTAAGAAGTGTCAAGGGATACAAAGGAACAATCAGAAATACTATTATACATAAACTAAACATACATCTACAAAGAATTAACGTGAAAGATTACCAACAAAAATAAACGAAAACCGAAAGGAAATCGAGATCTTGGAAGACAACAATAAAGAACCTAAACGAAGCGGAGAATAAGCTACTGGGGTGTTTAGTTGTCTGGAAGACATCCAGTATAGGAATTTGTCTTACAATCTCAGTCACGAGCAAACAAAGTCGTAATTGCACAGAAAAGAGTCATTACAATTATGGCTAGAGAGAACCCCAGATGCTTTTGTAAAAACTTATTCAAACGGCTGTGGATCCTTACCATGCCATCTCAGTACAGTTTTCACTAGTGTACTTTGTAAACAATAATCATACCATCTACAAACAAACACTGAATATCATGTTCATGATACAAGAAGTAAACATGATCTTGACAAAGATATAAAAAATATCAGTATGGTATAGAAAGGAGTACATTATTGAAGCATAAAAGGATACAATGAACGTGCATTTCATGTTAAATCAACCATTGAGGTATGTCTAAATTCAACAAACAGCCGAAACTTTATCTTTTGCATAGTTCTTTGTATTTTTTACAGAAATTTTTGGCAGTGTGTAACAGTTAGTACACTGTATTTAATTTTAAGCATTCCTATAAGAACTGATTATGTAGCACTGGCTTATCAATTGATAACAGAATGCACAACAGTTAGAAAAGTAAAAGCGCGGGAGTGTTGACGTTGGCAACACCGATTCAAAAAGGGCAGTTGACTCAAGTCCAGAGAGGTAAAGACATCTAACAATCGGTATTTGATGGCCAATCGCGTCAACTTCTTTTACAAAGTAGGAGATTATTAAGTGGGTGACATCGATTTTATATTCCAAAAAAGAGGAAACCACTGAAGCATAAGGTATGGTCCTAGTTTGTTCATATACACACACCAAAAAATGTTTTTCATCACCTTCGTTCCGAGAGTTCCGGAACCTGTACAGAAAATTGGAATAGAGATCACATAAACGTCATTTCTGCCCTTTTTATTGCTCATGAAAACCACACATTGCATGTTGTACCATCATACAACGAGACCTTCAGAGGCGGTGGTCCAGATTGCTGTACACACCGGTACCTCTAATACCCAGTAGCACGTCGTCTTGCATTGATGCATGCCTGTATTCGTCGTGGCATACTATCCACAATTTCATCAAGGCACTGTCGGTCCAGATTGTCCCACTCCTCAACGGTGTAGATCCCTCAGAGTGGTCGGTGGGTCACATCGTCAATCTATCCCAGGCTTGTTCGATAGGGTTCATGTCTGGAGAAAATGGCCACTCTAATTGAGCGATGTCATTATCCTGAAGGAAGTCATTCACGAGATGTGCTCGATGGGGGCGCGAATTGTCTTCTGTGAAGATGAATGCCTCTCCAATATGCTGCTGATATGGTTGACTATTGGTCAGAGGATGACATTCACATATTGTACAGCTGTTACGCCGCCTTCCATGACCACATAATGCCAACCCAAAACAGCAGTGAACCTCCACCTTGCTGCACTCACTGGACATTGTATCTAAGGCGTTCAGCCTGACCGGGTTGCCGCCAAACACGTCTCCAACGATTGTCTGGTTGAAGGCATATGTGACACTCATTGGCGAATAGAACGTGAAGCCAATCCTGAGCAGTCCATTCGGCACGTTGTTGGGCCCATATGTATTGCACTGCTTGGTGTCGTGGTTGCAAAGATGGACCTCGCCATGGGCATCTGGGGTGAAGTTGTGCAGCATGCAGCCTGTTGCACACCATTTGAGTCGTAACACGACGCCCTGTGGCTGCACGAAAAGCATTATTCAACATGGTGGAGTTGCTGTCAGGGTTCCTCCAAGTCGTAATCCATAGGTAGCGACCATCTACTGCAGTAGTAGCCCTTGGACGGCCTGAGTGAGGCATGTCATTGACAGTTCCTGTCTCTCTGTATCTCCTCCATGTCTGAACAACATCCCTTTGGTTCATTCCGAGACGCCTGGACACTTCCCTTGTTGAGAGTCCTTCTTGGCACAAAGTAGCAATGCGGACGCGATCGAACCGCGGTATTGACCGTCTAGTCACAGTTGAATTACAGACACCACGAGCTATGTACCTCCTTCCTGGTAGAATTACTGGAACTGATTGGCTGTCGGACCCCCTCCATTTAATAGGCACCGCTCATGCGTTGTTTTTTACACCTTTGGACGGGTTTAGCGACATCTCTGAACAGTCAGAGGTACTGTGTCTGTGATACAGTATCCACAGTCAATGTCTATCTTCAGGAGTTCTGGGAACTGAGGTGATGCAAAACCTTTTTTGATGTGTGTAGTACAGTGGGGAACAGAACCGACAAAGCAGTTTTAAGGAGCACTAAAAAGTAAATCTGGATGTATAGGAAAAAAATGTTTTTATATTCTAAATTAGTACAAAACACCATCATACATTTATTTAGTTTTGAAAATAATGTCATTAAGATGGCGGCCGTTAGCATCAATCCATTGTTGTAGACGATCCCTGGAGTTTCGAGCAGCTCTTGCACACACATCGCAATGTATGGGATACACTTTATCAATAATCCACTCTTTTAACTCTGGTAGGGTGTGAGGGAGGCTTTTGAAAACCTTTTCCTTCAGATATCCCCAAATAAAGTAGTCACAAATGCTCAAATCACAGGTCACCCGACATCACGCCTCAAAGAGATGAGGTGTCCCGGAAACATTACTCTCAAAGCAAGTGAAATTCGAGCTGTATGAGCAGTAACTCCATCCTGTTAGAACCACAAGTCCCCCCAGTCCACGTTATTCAACAATCTCGTCCATTCTGGGTTGCAGAAAATTTTACAACACTGAAACATAATATGTGGAATTCACTGTCACAGTCACTCCTTCCACAAAAAAGTAAGGGCCTACAACGCTAAGTTGTGATCTGGAACACCACACTGTCACTTTAGGAGAATGTTGCGGTCTTTCATGAATAATTCAGGGGCTATTTTCAGCCCAGTAGCGAAAGTTTTGCTTGTTTACAGACCCACTAAGATGAAAATGTGCCTCGTCATTACGGAAGAAAGCTGTGTTCGCAGGGATCTGAGCAAGCATTTGCTGACACAGATTTTGACGGTTGGCGTAGTCTACTGGGTGTAATTCTTGAGCAATCATTATTTTGATAGGATAGTACTTCAAATAGCATTGCAGAATCCTTCTCAAACTGCGGTCTGAAATCTCCAATGCAACAGCATGCTTCGAGCAGAACGTTGTGGCGATTGTTGAACTGCTGTTCTCACCTGCTGCACATTTTATGGCGTCCTGATTGGATCTGCGTCGGCCATGTGTATTTATTCTTAGTGTGCTACCAGTTTCTTCCAACTGGCGAACCCAGGACCAAATTGTGTTTGCCTTAGGAATGGCATTGTTGCGTGGAATGTTCATCTGTCACTGAAAAGCTCGTTGTGTAGCGATCACAGATCTGCTGTTTTCATAATAAGTGCAAAAGGCAAAACAACGATGTGCACCGTCCAGACCATGTTGACTACTGAAATGGGGTCAATGACTGAACAAAGGCAGACCACGTGCAACTGCCTACCCCCACCGCAGCCCCAGCGGTAATCGATAGAAACTGCTTAGTTGATTCTGCTGCACCCTGTAGTATTGATAGAACGACGACCACTCTAAATTTTACCGAGACTCTAAAAGTAGTAGAAGGCTATTTTGGTATTGGTTAACACTTATTATCTTCTGAGATACTGAAGGATCTTTAAATTTTAACGAATTTCAAGACTTTTCTAACAATGGCTGTAATGACCATAACGAAGAGAAAGAAACTGATAAAATCAGATTACATGATTAGTTGTGGACATCTTGTGGGTGTCACATGTATTAAATGATGACTGTAAGCACAATGAAATGGTACAATCATGTAAAATCAGTTTTAAGGAAAGTGAATGGAAGACTTGTAAGGGATATAAGAAAATGCAATGATTCTCTAAAGGAAATTACATGTTTGAGGCTACTGCAATCAATACTAGAGTATTTTTCTGTGTTTGTAGTCCCTATCAAATAGGCGTGACTGACAAAACGTCGAACTAAATCAGCAAAGCGATGTTCAGATCATAACATGTAGACGAGTGTACTGGATACCCAGGAGCGCACGTCTTCGTCCAAAGCAAATTGACAGCAACGAATATTTTCCTTCAGGGTTCCAAAAGTATTGAAACCGCATGAGGAGAGATCGGGATTGTATGGAGGATGTGTAGATGGACCAACGAATTGGACATGCGTATTCGTTTTGAGTGAGCGACCAGCGAACACTCCTTGTCAGGTGGGTAAGACCAGCTGTCCCCCCCCTTACCTCCACCACTCCCAACGAAGTGTGCCGTGTGTAGCCAATGCCACCTAGAAACAAAGCCTACAAACACAATTCTGTTGGAGCTGTGACGTCAGCGTTCTGCGGCTTACCACTCGTAAATAATGCAAACAACTCGTAAACTGTCAAAATAATAATCCATCTAAAAGACTCTGCAAACATGCCTGCTAATCGTCAACCGTCGAAATCATGCACAAGTCTTTATTTAAACAATTAGAGGCAGCACCACCGTCCAGTGTGTTCACCACGAGGTCCGCACTCCAACTGACCTAGTACACAGTACCACCACCAGAGAGCGCTGTCGTCTGTTTCGTGATGTAATCCAAGATGGTGGTGGAAACGGTGGGAAAAGGACCTTGCCTGTGCTGGACATGAGTCTTCATTTTGCAGGCAGCCTCTCCACCACGAGATCTAGATTCCAACTGACATAGTACACAGTACTGCCCACCAAAGGGTACTGCCATCCCTCCTGTGACATAATCCAAGATGGTGGTCTGGAGGGGGTCAATGGTGCGAAAATGACTAATCCTACACTGGGCTGTATATACACAGACATACAGAAAACAGAGCAAAAGCTCTCCAAATGTGGAGGTGACTGGATACAGTCGAGTACAGTGCTATATTACGCTTCCTGATCAGTACATTTGGGCTAGGTATTGGCAGTTGTGCTACATTTGCAAGCAATTTTTTTAGAACACATAACGAGAAGTTATGTCGTGATCACATGGATAGATCCGACATAAAATCGATAGAATTGCAAAAAAATGATGAGGGAATAAGTATAAATTGACCGAATATACACCAAAATGACGGGAAATTGGGGAAGTACTTGCGTATCTTCTGGTTCGCACAGAACAATTAGTACATGGGAAGAAGTATGTGGCAACAAGAGAAATCCGAAGAAACGTTGACATCGAAATGAAGGGAACCAGGGAGGCAGTCAATTTTTCTCCGTTGAGGCAACATTATGCTGTATGTCTATTGAGGTATCAGTGATACACGTGAGTTGACTGTTGTATTTGATGCTTTTCAGGAAGACAGATTACCATTCACCTCTGAACTTACATGCATCTGTGTTAAAGGATAACAGAGAGTGGACAGGGTGATCGATTGAGGTGAAGCTGTAACGAGGTATGATTTAATGCTTGACTGATGCATTCTAGAGAAGGAGAAGTTGCTGTAGGTCAGTTTTGCCACTGTTCTGTCCGGATGCAACAGCCACATGACATTGCCTGCATTCTACTCGTATACGGTACGTATTCTGTATATCATTTAAAGCACTGTCTACTTGCGGTCGTTAACGGTAAACCCGTCGGTCATCAGAGTACTTCCATCTCATGTGTGACGAAACTTGACACTTTCCTCTAAATTAATTTTGATTTATGCAATGTTCTCCATCGCCCCTGTCGCATCTTGGGTGTAAAATAGAGACTTGAGCGTCATAACTAAGTTAGCGATAGGTGCTTATGAGGCGCTGCAATCCCTGTGTACAGAGTTGCCTGACAGATGTGCCGTTTACAGAGTTAGTGGCGGAATGACTTGTAATTTTCACATGTCGGACGCTGCTGCTATGCATGTATCTGTTTCCTTGTAGGAGGTACCCCCGCTACCAGCGATCATTTTATATAGTCCTGGTGCAAGCATCGTATCGGCCGGAGTGGCCGAGCCGTTCTAGGCGCTACAGTCTGGAACCACGCGACCGTGACTGTCGCAGGTTCGAATCCTGCCTCGGGAATGGATGTGTGTGATGTCCTTAGGTTAGTTAGGTTTAAGTAGTTCTAAGTTGTAGAGGACTGAGGACCTCAGAATTCCTATAGTGCTCAGAGCCATTTGAACCATTTTGAATAATTTCTGAACCCTGATCGGATGTGAACGGTGGACACTATACATCTCCAGAAAGCTATATTGTCCTTGTATCACACAGCACAAATGTTTTAAGGAAGTAGTTTTTTCGTATTACGGTTCGATAACATGGTTTATCGAAGAGAAACCAGGAAGAAGGATGTATGTCATGCGCTTTAAATATATTTCTTACATTGGAATATTAACAGCGCTACATTCCATATGACTGATAGGTTGGAAACACAGGCGATCTAATATTATAGCCTATTTTTAGTGCAGAACGTTGTAAAAGTGTGTGTGTTTATGTTCTCTCTTACCAATACCTTCCTGGTATCGATCATAGACTCTAGAACAATACTTTAGAGTTGATAGCTTGGTTGATTTACGTAAAAATGTGTCGAACTCCATCTGGATGTCCATTGTGCATAAAAGTCACTCGTTTCTTGTTCTTCTTAACCGTCTGCTATTACATCACAACACTTTGAAATCTGTCACTATACATCGATGAGGAGTGCTAAGCTCCTCGTGATGGGCGCATCTAGAGAAATCTCATGCACTTGGATGGGTGAGGACTCGGAAAGCTCCATTTCTTCTCGAGACGTGGAGTGTAGCCGTCTTCTTCTGGATGGTTGCATATTAATTCGGTAACAGTGCAGCATGGCGGGTTGGTCAATGGCAGTGTGAGGAGGGTCTTTCACTCTCTAATTTTACCCTAAGACAGCGTCAATGCCCTGTGACTCTCATACGCAGAGAGATAGATCGTAAATTAAGCAGTATGCTTGAAGTGTTAGAAATACATAGATTACTGTCTGGTATACTTTGATGATTGATGTGTTCGAAAATTAAGACTGAATGGACGTACTGAGCAGGTATCTATCTACATTCACAATGATACTCGCAAAGTAGACAAGGGGCAGTTAAGCTATGACACCGAAACTGGGGAAACATGCTGTCACCTCATAGGCCAATGTTGACGTTACTGTAAAATTGCTAAATTTTTTCGCGCTATCAGCTGTGTTGCTTTTTATTACAATACATCGGCGGTGTCTTTTCCATCCCATCTGTGCATTGGTGCGCTGTTGATTACCACATAATGACTGACTGGCAACACTTGTTTGAGTTGGGGAATGAGTTTTGTGGATGGGTGACAACTTCTGGGGATTGCTAGAATCGAAACAGTGATCGCGTACATGAGTGCAATATGAGGAATCTGTCGAAAGGGAACACAGACTCATCATTTATTCCGTCACTGGGACAGTTAATTTTAATGTAGATGTCGTCTATCAATATTTAAGCTCCTGTCCGCAGTGGGAGAGCAATGTAATTGAGTAAGAGTCTTTCCGTATTTGCACTTTGCAAGGTTTAGTTAGTGGTGCATTACGGTGATCAAACTAGAGTAGTTTATTGCCACTGAATGTCACATCTGTAGAAAGAAATAAAAGGCTGACAGTGCTTCTCAAGGGCTGAGGAGCATTGTGACATATAGCCGGTGTGAGTGTAGGTGTACCTTTGGGTGCTGTACACATATAAAAGATAACTACACTGTTTGTGTAAAATATTTATACATTGTATTGTAATGTTACTGTGGCTTATGTTGTAGCATGGCTAGAGAAGATGAGTGTGTGTCCTATCACGAGGGACGTATAGATTCAGCACATAGATAACCACGAGGGTATGAGAGAGATTTTTTATGTGGAAAATTATGTTCCTGAACCACAATCGTCAAGAGCAGAAATTACGTGTATATCAATTGGTGTCAAGACTGTTGCGTCAGTTGTAAGAGTATTTAATTGTAGGTAGACTAGTAAATATGTTGTTGGCTTCCGATATTCCTGTGAGTCTAGTGTGTTTGTATTTAATGATCAGTAGACAAGTTTTGTGGGTTTAACTGTAAGTGGAATTTAGCGATCTGTGAAAAATAATTTTATTGCTGAAAGTCTCCTCTGCAGAAAACAATGCGGAGTGTGAATTGAATGTCACTGCCTCATGATTGCGGGCAATTGTGTGTGACTTGGCACCTGACGGTCGTGTCACTTTGATGGTAGCCTCCAGTGCAGTGCATTAGACCGGGCTGCAGGCGGTGCTTGCGTGTGTCTGTCGGATTATTCAGCAAGCATGTCTGTATGCCGTGCTATTCATTATTTGGTCAGTTTATGAGTTGATTTCATGTCCGCACATCAGTGTACTGAATTATTTAGGAGTGGTGGATCAGTTTTTGTATAGCACGATCTGTGATGTCCATATGTGCGTCACTCACACACACGTCACGAGCGGTGGAACAGCACGATCTGTGACGTCGGTATCCGCCAGTCAGAGGTGTCCCGTTAGAATGGCGATAGAGAGAAAGTGGTCTAACGATGAGAGGGATGATATCATGCTCCAGTGGTGGTGCTCTGTACTAGGTCAGTTGGCCTTTGGACTTCATGGCGAACACACCAGATATGGTAGTGGCTCAATTGTTTAAATAAAGACTGGTGCATGATTTCGACAGTTGACGATTAGCAAGCATGTTTGCAGAGCCTTTTAGTGGTTTGCATGTCTGTAGGCTGTGTGATGTGACCTCAAGCTTATCAGAGTGTGTGTTTTGTATCAGTGTATTAAATATACTCTATCCGTAAATAAATTGTTCCAAAATACACTCCTTCCTCTCTCCACCAGCCCAGTGCAGGCTGAGTCCTTCTCCCGTCAATCCCTAGGAGGAGGTGGCGGTTGGGTGACTTAGGTTAGTGGAGGTAGTCCAAGTGTCCTTTCCTTCCGTCATTTTCTTAGGGTAGCAGAGGTAGCCCAATTGACCTATCTTCCTGTCAAAATTCAAACCTGGCACCAGCTTCTACGAAGAGGTGGTGGTCAGACTACTTAGGTTAGCGGGGGTAGCCCAAGTGACATATTTTCCCTCGATTTACTTAGGTTAGTAGAGATAACTGTGGTGTGTTGCATTATCCTGTTGGAATTTGAACTTCCCGCCATTTTTATGTGGGTGGGGGGGTTTACCAGAGGGGAAGGGGAGGTTAATCAATTGATCAACTTAATTAAGTAGTCAGTCAATTGATGGTAGTGATAGGGTGTATTCCAATAACTCAGACCTGAAAAGCCTTGAATACCCTAAAACAATGTTCCATACACAGCAATCGATTACTCTCCAAATGACAGATCAATCGAGTCTTTTTCCTGCAATGTTCTGAGAAGGAGGAGAGGGTGGGAGGGTAGGGGGTTTACCAGAGGGGGAGAGGTTAATTAGGTAATCAATCAAACAATAGTAGTGGCAGGTACTATTTCAATAACTCAGACCTGAAAGTGTACCTGTAGCAGTGAGGGGGCAGGGGATTTGGAGTAAGTGGAGGGAACAATAGGTTAAGTGCACTGGCATGGAAAAACTCTTAGCAGAACAATAGGTTAAGTACCTGTCAATCAAAGGAGAACAATAGATTGACATGGAAATGTAATTAGCAGAACAATAGGTCTGCCCCTGAGTGCATACCTGCCCCTGATGTAGGTAACCCGGACTAACAAAATGCGCTGGCACCCCACTTGTCACACTACTCACTATGACTGTCACACGCATACTAATGGATGCTTTACTGTCAGGCCAGGCCACGGCACCAGTGTGAGCCTGTGATGTGGCTGCAGTCGACATCTTAATGAATGGACACCACAAGAGGAAAAGTCCCACCGGATTTTCTTTCAGTATACATGCTTGAGCTCCTGGGTAGATGCCACTCGTGTAGCTCTTATTGTCATAAACCTGCCCACTAGTCTGGAAGCTGTAAGCCCTATCCTTTCAACTCGTCACAAAGTCGAGAAAATGTGAATTCTGTACCGATCTCCTTAATAGAGGGCAACGTAGCACATTGTAAAAACAAGTTGCTCTCTTTAAGGTGCGCAGTACCAAGGAAATTGGATGGGCCCACTGAAGCACGTCCGGTGTGTAAGTGAAACTGCGCCATGCTGGGCCACAACCAATAAAAGTTCCGCTCTGTTTCGGTACATCAAAGGAAACATCCCATCTGTGTGCACTCTGTGTGGAAGGAGTCTCCCATTTCTTATTTTATTGTCGGGTGTGTTGCACTTGTGCACTATGGAACATTTCTGACAGCCCTGGATCTACGATATTCCTGAACCATGGCAAAAACAGGATACTGCAGTTCCCGTTGCCCCTCTCCACACCCCCCCCCCCCCCCCCCCCACACCCCCAACACCGACCCCCCTTGGGCGTTTGAGTTAGGATGTAGCAATTTTTTTAAAAAGTCGATTTTTCAAAAAAAATGTTCATTTTGTAATATACATCTTTCTGAAGAGTTTGATATGCGCCAAAGAAACTGATATAGGCATGCGTGTTCAAACACAGAGACATGTAAACAGGCAGAATAAAGCGCTGCAGTCGGTAACACCTATACAAGTCAAGTGTCTGGCGCAGTTGTTAGACCGGTTGCTGATGCAAGAATGGCAGGTTATCAACATTTCAGTGAGTTTGAACGTAGTGTTATGGTCGGCGCACGAGCGATCAGAAACAGCATCTCCGAAGTAGCAATGAAGTGGGGATTTTCCCGCATGACCATTTCATGAGTGTACCATGAATATCATAAATCCAGTGGAGCATCAGATCTCCAACATAGCTGCGGCCGGGAAAAGAGCCTGCACGAACGGGACCAACAATGAGAGCAGAAAGTCGTTCATCTAGTCAGAAGTGCAACCCTTCTGCAGATTGCTACAGATTTCAATGGTGGGCCATCAACAAGTGCCAGTGTGCAAACCATTCAACAAAACATCATCAATATGGGCTTCCAGAGCTGAAGGCCCACTCTTGTATCCTTAATGACTGCATGGCACAAAGCCCATTAACACCGACACTGGACTGTTGATGACTGGAAACATGTTGCCTGGTCGGACGAGTATTGCTTCAAATTGTATTGAGCAGCTGGACTTGTACGGGTATGGAGACAACCTCGTGAATACATGGACCCTGCATATCAGCAGGGAACTGTTCAAACTTGTGCAGGCTACGTAATAGTGTGGAGCGTGTGCAGGTGGAGTGATATGGGACCCCTGAAACGTTTAAATATGACTCTGACAGATGACTCATACATAAGCATCCTGTCTGATAACTTGCTTCCATTCATGTCCATTGTGAATTACGACTGAATTGGGCAATTGCAGCAGGACAATGCGACACCCCCACGTCCAGAATAGCTACGGAGTGGCTCCAGGAACACTCTTTTGAGTTTGAACACTTCCACTGGCCACCAAACTCCCCAAACATGAATGTTATTGAGCGTATCTGGGATGCCTTGCAACATGCTGTTCAGAAGACATGTCCAACCTCTCATATTCCAACAGATTTATGGGCAGCCCTGCAAGATTTGTGGTGTCAGTTCCCTCCAGCACTACTTCAGACATTAGTCGAGTCTATGTCACATCGTGTTGCGTGCTTGCGGGGCAGGTGTATGAGTTTCTTTGGCTCTTTACTGTATAAAACATATTTGTTCAAGAAAATGTAAGACATGTTATTCGCTCTTGTGCCAAACTACAGTGCCACTCCTCTTTTCACAGCCTTTTCCTATCGTACATCACTGTATTTCGCTCTGTGGAATTCAGACATCTATATTTTGTAAGGGAAGCCATCAAACCTATACTGAGGACAGTAGAAATTAAAATGTCCTGTGGTGCATCTCCTTCTCCCAGTTGGCCAGTCTGACATCCTACCCCCTTAAAAAAAAATTTACAGTTAATACTGGGTGGGATTATTTATGACTGGGAGAATAAGAAGTCTTTGCCTATTGGCTATTAATTTTCTATTTTGTGTGACACAAAATTAAATACTGGAAACATAAAACCAGTAAAGAGAAACCCCATCAGGAAAACTGAAACAATGTAAATCCAAGATGGGATAATAACAATGTTATGAAAAGGGTAGATTGCTACTCATCATGTAGTGGAGATGGTGAGTCACAGACATGCACAGCAGAAAGACTGCTAAACAAGTAGGTTTTCAGCCAAAAGGCCTTCTTCTGCATTAGACAACATAAAACACACACACACACACACACACACACACACACACACACACACACACACACACACACACCGACCCAAACGAAACTCACACACATGACCACTGTCTCTGGCTGCTAAGGCCACACTGTGAGCAACGGCACATGACAGCAGAAGCAATCTGGGTGGTGTGGGTAAGGAGGAGACAGGGGGAGGGGGAGAGAGAACAGGGTAGTGGTGGGGGACAGTAAAGTGGTGCTTGCGGAAGCATACAAGGATGGGGTGGAGAGAGGATAGGACAGTTAGGTGCAGTTGGCTGTGAAGAGGTTAGACAAAGGGCGAGGGGAAGGGGGGAGGGGGGAGCAGAAAGGAGAGAAGTAAGAAGACTGTGGTTGCATTGGTAGAATAGAAGGCTGTGTAGTGCTGGAGTTGAAACAGGGAAGGGGACAAGTGGGTGAAGGGCAATGACTAAAGAAAGTTGAGGTCAGGAGGGTTATGAGAATGTAGAATATATTACAAGGAGAGTTCCCAACTGCACAATTCAGAAAAGTTGGTGTTGGTAAGAAGCATCGAAATGGTATAGGCTGTGAAGCAGTCATTGAAATGAAGAACATTATATTGGGCAAAGTACTAAGCAACTGCGTGGTCCAGCTTTTTCTCAGCCGCAGTTTGTTGGTAGCCATTTATGCAGACAGATAGGTTGTTGGTTGTCATGTGCACATAGAACGCAGCATGTTTATGTTGTCTAATTCAGAAGAAGGTGTTTCGACCAAAACCTTACTCATTTAGCAGTCTTTTTGTTGTCTCTGTCTGCAACTCAACATCTCCACTTTATGGCGAGTAAGAATCTATCCTTTTCATAATATTGTTACAAAAGAAATTACATTAATCTACACTGTGACATTATCTTTGTAAATTAGAAAAGGAGGGATGCATGCATTATTACAAGATGCAATTTTTATTAACATTTATAATTATTTTTATTGAGTTTTGTTTAACTTAAATGTAAAAATGCCTGGATGACTAGTTATTAGTGTGTACATATTTTTAATTAAAAAACAAATTGTATATTTTCATAACCATCAAATACGATATATAAATAGAATAATGGACAAATACAATATAAAAACCAGGTGCCCAGAAAAAGTTGAGAATTAATGCAAATGTTTACCAAAAGTGGCATTGGATAGTTCATTAATAGTGACAGTGATTGTTGTGGTTGGCAGGAGAGCCAACACCGTGTTACTAGAGGAGGCCGAAAGGCATGGGTTGTAGCTCACGCAGGCTGGCGTGAGGTCTGGAACAGGACAAGGATATTAGAATTTAGAAAAATGGACATACCTGGTGGAATACTTAAGTTTAATCCATTAATGATGAACGTCGCTCTTGACAGTACATGATTCACAATATCAATAGTAACTGAATATGGCGCCTTGCTAGGTCATAGCAAATGACGTAGCTGAACGCTATGCTAAACTATCGTCTCGGCAAATGAGAGCATATTTTGTCAGTGAACCATCGCTAGCAAGGTCGGTTGTACAACTGGGGCGAGTGCTAGGAAGTCTCTCTAGACCTGCTGTGTGGCGGCGCTCTGTCTGCAATCCCTGATAGTGGCGACACGCGGGTCTGACGTATACTACCGGACCATGGCCGATTTAGAGGCTCCCACGTAGCAAGTGTGGTGTCTGGCAGTGATACCACAGTGATATTGATAGAATCATTTTGGAAAAGAGAAAATCATCTTTGGTTGTTACAACTGCCTGTGTTCAGCCTGTCTTTGCTATATACCATTAAATCTGAATTTTGAATTTATTGTTGTTAACATCTGGTTTCGGCCAAATTTCTGTCCCTAGAACTATAGGGGCACTATTACCGTTTATATGTGAAACTAGTTCTGGAACCTTTCAATTGATGCTCCTGCAGTTAAATAATATTCCATTAACATTTTCTTTCTTCAATGTGCCACGGCTAATGCTACTCTCTGTAATTAACGGGGATAGTATTCTTCCCTGTCTGAGATCAGACCTTACCTTATCGGGCCTGTGGAGTGATTTTTCTATCCTAAAAAAACCACATGTGCACACCACACATGCCTTACTACCCTAATTCACACCACCTGCAGGTAAAACACGCCTGACCTGTTAAGGGAGGTCTTAAAATTATCCACCTGATAACAGAGATTGAGAAATTTGCATAAAAAATGTCACAGAATCATATGAGCCTCTGCTTTAAGTCTTCCTTCACTTCCAAACCAGAGGACTATTCTGGAAATGATGCTGCAAAATGCTAGCTCTGCTTCCATCACATAAGCAAGGCTATCTGTCTTCACGAAAGTAGCCAGCCACCTGTAGCAACAGAGGATAGTCTGTGAACCCAAGCAGCAAGTGTCATTTTGCCAACATGAACAACAATTCCTGAGTATGCTTACATTGTTCATCTAAGCCTCACACCTCAGTAGTGTGTTTACATTTTGCGGTGTGCACTGCAGCTGTAGTGACTATAAAGCTAAGTACTGACAAACTTATTTGTACACTGTAATACAATTGTTAAATTTAATAGTTTTTAGCAGTGTTTCATGTCGTTTGTGGCAAAATAACGATTTAATAAATGTTTTTTAGAGTTTTGTGTGTGTTGATGTCTTTTAGTAAATTTCGTGCTTTAGTTTTCAACTGACGTTTCTTATAGTTTCTAGTGGAATATTTTAGTAAAATTTTCATTCAGTGTTTGAACTTTGTTTAGTGTTCCAGTGGCCGTTTGAATTTTTTGGTTTTAGCTAATAATTTTGTGAAGTTTTGTTGGTATTGGTATTAGCTGCGGTGTAGTCGTATTAATACAAGTAGTTGGTTTTTTAGTAGGCAGAGAATTTTGAGACCATTATTGTTAGTTCTACGAATAGTTCTACTGGTGTCACTGAACTTTGGTAATGTAGATGTGAGGAGGAAGTTCGGGTCAGTTTCACCAAACAACACTCCCATTTTACAGTAGTTTATTTATTCACCTCTTCACACAAACAAGGCTTACACCAAACCAACATGGCGGTTTTGTTCAAAGATAATCTTAGTTTAGTTCAAAGACAATACTCAGATCAATGCTGCTGTCAACCTCATCGGCGCCACATAACACCCCCCCCCCCCCCCATTGCAGTACGGAGTACTATTGGGAGGCCGGGGGGCTGACTATAGCGTCGGCAGGGCCGGACCACGGTTAGCTCGACAGCATTGTCGGGGAGCTGTGTTGGTAGACGTCGTGAAGGAAGGTTCGGCCACCGAATCTGGAAGTAATTATAGCGTGCCGGGTGTCGTATGGGGCGTGCTGGTCATGTGGCGACAGGGAGGCCGGCACTTTGTGGGTGGAACGGAGCGACGACGACGATGCCTCTGGTGGGCGTGGCGAACACTTGAAGCACGTCCAGGTCGACGTCGGGCAAGAGGGGAACACATTTCACCAGGTGGCAGGTAATGGTGGAGGTTGTGTCATGAGCACTGGATGAAGGAAACACACAACGAACAGTGTGTCATCGTGTAGTATTATAGAGATGTCGTTGATTATGTCTGGAGGGACAGGCACAACCACCTCGAGCGCGGGCACATTCAAGATGAGGAGTGTGTGAGAAACCTCGACAGGTGAGGCAGGCAACGGGGTAGAGGTCGAAGGGACCGGAGAAGGGCCCAGCGGCGAGAGCGTGATCATAGGTAAGCTCGAAGTGGGGAGCATGTGATCACTAGACGGAGTGTGTGAGACCGGAGTAGAGGGCGAGGTCGTAGATGAGCTCGAATCATGGAGCTGGAAATCATTCGACTGAGTGAATAAGTCCGACGTGGAGGGAGTGGTCGGAGCGTTGTGAGCCACGACAGTGAGTGGCGTGGTCGTGGCCTGAAGGGGTGTAGAAGGTGGCTCGACATGAGCAGGCTTAAGTCTATTGAGAGAGACTGTAACAGTTGAATCTTTTATCTGAATGTCATAGGTGTTGGCTGAGCGCCGGAGGACTTGGTACGGGCCGGTATATGGGGGTTGGAGGTGAGCACGGACAGTGTCATCTCGGAGCATGACATACTCGCAATTGTTCAGGAATTTTGGGACGTGAACATTAGGGTGGGAATGGCTGGTGGGCAGAGGGATGTGGAGGTTGATGAAGTGGCGTGTGACGTGGTCCACGAAGGAAGGTAAGTCAGACTGAGGGAGAGAAGCGGAAGGGCTCACAAGTTCACCAGGGAGAACAATGTTCTGGCCATATATGAACTTGGCTATTGTGCCTTTGAGGTCTTCCTTATAGATCACACGAATGCTGAGTCTCCAAAGAGACTTG
Organism: Schistocerca gregaria; assembly: GCF_023897955.1. Taxonomy (NCBI): domain Eukaryota; kingdom Metazoa; phylum Arthropoda; class Insecta; order Orthoptera; family Acrididae; genus Schistocerca; species Schistocerca gregaria. The sequence goes on along the minus strand of NC_064925.1, from coordinate 523,992,354 downwards.
TGGCATCGAAGAGCCGCCTTGAAAATGCGGGGCCAGCGCTCTCATTGAACAGGGCCGACTCAAACTGTCTGTCCTGGTCAGTCGTGATGATAGCTGGACATCCAAAACGCGATACCCGTGACTTGACAAGAGCTCGAGCAACAGTTTTTGCTGTGATCTTGGGAAGGGGCACAGCCTCGACCCAGCGAGTTGTTCGGTCGATAGACGAGAGAACATAATGGATGCTGTTGGGGGGGGAGGGGGGAGAGAGGGCTGACAATGTCAATGTGAATATGCTGGAAACGACCAGGAGGGATTCAAAAGGCGCCGAGGGGGGGGTTAAGTGTGCTTGTGTACTTCGCAGTGTTGGCATGCAGGAGCTTGCCCATTGCTGGCAGTTCTTGTTGACATTTCTCCACACAAAGCGTTCCGCTATAAGGCGGGGAATGCACGAACACCAGAATGGGCTAAATTATGCAGTGCGTTGAAGACAGCTCAACAGAGCGTGGTTGGGATGAGGGGGCGTAACGTGCCCGTACTGTCGTTGCACCAGATCTGACCAGAAATGCCAGGGAAGGTGCTGCGGAAGAAGTGTAGTGAAGAGGCAGAGTCTGAAATCAGGTTTTGCATGTCCTCATCAGCGGGTTGGAGGTTAGTCAGTTCAGAGAGTTCTAACAGTGAATGAATGGCGTCGACTCATGAAAGGAAATCAACTACTATATTGTCAGCATCCTTTATGTGTCTGACATCGGTGGTGAAATGAGATATGAAGTCCATGTATCTGAAGCAGCGAGGAGTCAGCTGGCGGGTTTGTAATGGACGCGGCCAGGGGTTTGTGGTCTGTTAAAACATAGAAAGGATGTCCCTCAACGTCGTTCTTGAAATGCTTGATCGCTTCGTAGACCACGAGTAAATCCGTGTCAAATGCAGAATATTTCCATTATGCATTGGTGAGCTTGCGCGACAAGAACTGCAGAGGCGAACTTTGGCCATCAACTGTCTGGCTAAGGACATCGCCAATGGCAGTATTGCTCGCGTCTGTGGTGATGAAAAGCTGTGCCTTGGGATGAGGATGCGCGATGGTGCAGGCCTCAGCAAGAAGATTTATGAGGGCAGTGAAAGAGGCAGTTATAGCAAGGGTCCATGGAACTGTACTTTCTCAGGGGGCAGTGAAATGCCGTCGGCAGAGACCCGAAAACCAAGAAAAGTGACAGCAGCTTGAGGTAGCTGCAATTTGTCCTGGTTGGTCTCAATGCCTGCTGCTGCGAGTGTGTTCATAGCAGTTTGCACATGTCGAATGTTGTTCTCGACGGAGGAGCTGAGCACAAGAATGTCATCAAGATATGCAAAGCAGAATTTTAGGTCGAATAGCACTTCGTTGATGAAGCGTTGCCAGGTCTGGGTTGCGTTTTTCAGACCGAAGGGCATGAATCGAAACTGAAATAGCCCAATTGGGGTGGTGATTTCTGTCTTCTCGATGTCTTCAAGAGCCATGGGGATCTGGTGGTAGGCCCGTTTGCAATCAATGACAGAGAGCGTGGTCACACCTGCTAGGGAACTGGTAAAGTCAGCAATGTTGGGTATGGAGTAGGTGTCCATAATTGTACATGTGTTTAGTCGATGGTAGTCTCCGCACATGCGCCAGGACCAGTCTTTCTTGGGTGTCGTATGAATGGGCGTAGACCAGCTACTGGCAGAGGGTTCAATGGCACCGGAGCTTAGAAGTTCAGAAATCTGCTTTTTAAAGTCGGAGAGGTGCTCAGGACAAAGTCGACGTGGTTTACTGGAGATCGGGGGGCCTTGCGTGAGGCGAAGCTTGTGAACCGTGCCCTTGGTGATGATGGAAATGTTGCTGGCAGCACAGGAGGCGGTTTGTTTACAATGTGTGGTAGGCAGGACAGGTGAGGCGCGGTCGTGGTGTTCAGAGCCACTCAGCGGATCCGACAGGAGCTGAGGCAGCGAAGTGCCCCAAGCAGCAACGTGACAAGACGGTCGCTGGCCCGAAGCAGTGGCACCGTGGTCGGATGAAGCGTTAGTGAGTCCATTGTCTGAGGGTGCGGCCTGTGGCAGTGCGGTCGCGGGCGAGACGCTTGGCGTGAGTGCACTGTTTGTGTTGTCAGTGGCAGTCACACGGCAGCGCACAGGAGCCGAAGTTGCATTGTTTGAGGTGCTGTCCACGAGGGGCAGGGTAGGAGCTGTCAGTTTGGGAACACGTGACACTTGTTGCGCATGCACACTTGTGTCCGGCCGAGTGTCAAACGCTGCCATGTTAGAAGAGTGTGGCCCTGCGGAACTGTCAGTACACGTTATGGCAGTCTTGATAGCACAGTTGCGAGTGGTAAACACACGGAAGTTTGATTGCTGGGATTGCAATCAGATTTGGCGTACTTACTGACCTTGCTTTGTCCTTGCAGTAGTATCTGTAATTCCTTTGCTGCATCGGAGAGCCTGAGCTGTGTTTCGTGGAGCCGGAGGGAGAACTTGAAGTTTTCCTTGTGAAGACGAGTGACGTGTTCAAGCTTGACAAGACACTTATGCGTGGTTTCTTGTAATGTCGTCGACAGAGACAGTACGCATGAGATGAGCCTGGACCGATGTGTCACGGGGTGGGTTGCTCGATGGAGCACAAGGTAAGTGAGTCTTGGACGGGTGATGAAACATGGTGTTTCGCAGTAGGTCTGGTGAAAGTTTGTAGTGTCGAAGAAATCAATGCCAAGTATAGGTTCCTCAATATTGCACACTAAAAAAGTCCACTGGAGTTTGCAGTTTGAGAAGAGTGAGACGACGTGTGAGGTTGAACCCAAGCACTGTAGTTTAGTGGCATTCACGGCTTGCAGTGAAGTATGATGAGGGTGGATGTTTGACGTTGCTAAGGACTTGGGCAGCAGTGAAACATCGGTGCCTGTGTCCACTAGGAAAAGATGTCCTGACGAAATGTCTTTAATGTAAAGTTGTCCACATTTATCCTATCGTTCCCCCAGACAGAATGGAGCATTGGGGGGTGCCTGTCATGTTGTATGCAGGAGCCGGCACCTGAACCTACCTGCGATTGGCGTTTGGGAAGTAGCAGGGTGGTCCGCAGTTCCGTGCCACCTCGCCAAACCGTGTGTGGAAGTAACAGTATGGGCAGTGCGGTTGTATTTCCTGCGGAAAGTTCGTTGCCAATGGTGATGGCCAAGGTTCGGTGGCCGCAGAAGGTTTGGTTGCAGGAGGGGGCGTGACCGCGGGAAGAACCGGTGACGGCCCATTTGCTTGTTTACTGCTTCCTGGGGCGAGCGGAACAGTCGACACAGTACGGCCCCAGTCGCAGCGCGATGAGCCTGAACCTGAGACATGCCAGGTAGGCAGAGGCTGGCGAAACAGAGCAGTGATGCATCGTGTAGCTTGTCAGTAATCGTCGTTCTTTGCTCGAAAGGTTCAGGAGGCCTTTGAGCCAGAGCAAAGAATATGTGAGGAGATAGTTTATCTGACCAGATGGCGAGGAGACCTGTGTCAGAGAATAGATCGGAGATGACCAGGGCATGAAGCCGTTTCCAGAGCTGGGAAGGTTTGTCGTTGCCTAGTTGCTCGACGTGGAGCACTTGCCATATTGCTGCCTCAGTTGAGTGTGCAAGCCGATGTAGAACTGTCTCTTTGGCTACAGTGTACCGGGTAGATGAGACCCGGGCATTGACCAGGTCAGCAATTAAGTCCTCTTGGTCGTGCAAGTGGGTGATGAGACACAGAAACCTGGTTGACTCGTTGAGTTTGTAATGGTCGAACAGTTTGTCAACAATTTTGAACCAGGTTGTTGCTCTGCCGGGATTAAATGGCGGCAGCGTCGGTAAGCATTGTAGAACGTTCGGAAGAACAGGTTGAGTTGAGTTTGTCTGGGGCACTGCCTGAATCAAGCTGTTGTTGCTGTAGTATTCCAGGAGAGTGTGCCTCCAGGGGATGTGGGAATGATGGCTGTTCGGGTGGCAGTGAGAAGGTGACACGCTGTGGTTGAGTGCGATCCGTCACGATGCAGAAGGCTGACATGAGTGAGACACCGTAATGTGTTGATTGCGGTTTCGGAAGCTCAACACGTTGTGAGTGTGCTCGAATTGATGCGTTGCGGAAGATCGACCTGGATGAGGCACCGAGATGTGCCGAGAACGATACTTGACTGGAGCCGGCGCGTGGGCGACAGGTGAGAAAAAGTTCAAAGTTTTAGTTCGCAGAAAGCTCGATGTTTGATCATAGCCGGGGCCACCTGAGTTGCAGTGAGACTGCAGATGTGTGGGTTGTCCAGAAGCACAGTGTGAGAAATTATGTCGAATGTAGGATGGAATGTGCGAATGTTCACTGTTCATAGTCACTCCACTCAAAACGGTGGGCGGATAAGGTAAATGTTGTGGCATAAAACATTGAGGCGTAGCAGTGGGATGGAGGTGGAGGTCAGGTACAGATAACAAGTTATTGTTCATGCTGCAGTACAAGGTATCGAAGTAGGAAGGCATGTGCTGATGCTAAACCGAGGCAGGCGCGGTCGGATGCTGAGGAGGTGACCTGTGAACGAAGCAGTTCCAGCCACGTGGCAGGTATCCACATGGTACGGCATGGATTGCGGCTTAGCAAATCATTGTCCTGGTGGTGGTAGGTTGTCTAACGAAGCTTGGTCCCACACTGCACGGAGATCCATAAGAGGTAACTGCACAGTCGATGAGGGAGGTCACATGTGGAGGGAACAAAGGTGTTTGATAACTGGAGTCGTGCACACTCCTAACCTCACTTATTGTTGCAGGCACGAAAACATCCAGCGAAATAGGCGTAATCGTCAAGTGAGAGGCCTCGTGTTGCAGTCCTGGTAGATGTACATCGCCTGCAACATGATGCATGTTGATCACAAAATACAGCCTTAGGCGTTGGCCCGAAGTCATTGTTCGAATGTTATGTTGATGTAATACACGCAAAAATAACCAACACGGAGGTTGCAGACACATTAAAATGGCGAAAACAGAAGACATCACAACTCGAGATCACCAGTGAGGAGGAAGTTAGGGTCGGTTTCACCAAACAACACTCCCATTTTACAGTAGTTCATTTATTCACTCTTTACACAAACAAGGCTTACACAGAACTAACATGGTGGTTTTGTTCAAAGATAATCTTAGTTTAGTTCAAAGACAATACTCAGATCAATGCTGGCATTGACCTCATCAGCACCACAGATGTATAGTTTTTCTCAGTAACTGTAAAATTTTACCATGAGTGAGAAGTGTGGGCTCTGTCATAGGTTTGTGAGTAGTGGGTTATGGTGTGTGATTTGTTCAAAGTATTTTCATAGTGGGGAAGCCAGTGGTCAATTTAGTGAGATCCTATCCTGGTAATGCAGAATCTGTAGTAGAAATAAGTTGGTAGAGAAGCAGAAGCACAAGATCTGTGTCCTTTAGGTGCAGTTACAACGCACCAAGGAGGAACTAGTTAGGTTGAGGAGGGTGAAGGGCAGTGGGGAATGTAACTGGCAGTTGGCAAGACGACATCTAGGAAGAGGTGGTATTCAGACAGTTTTACTTTGCATATACACAATAGATTTGACCAACTGTCAGAGTTGAGTGGAGAGGAGCCTCGTGTAGCTGTAGATGTAGGGAACATGCAGCAGTCCTCAGCAATTAGGAGGCCTAGGTTAGTTGCAAAGTCTAACAGAAAGAAGAAGGTTCTGCTGCTAGGTAGTTCTCACGGTAGAGGTGTGGGCCAGCAGTTGCAGGAAATGTTGGGGAGTGAGTACCAGGTCACCAGCATTGTGAAGCCTAGTGCAGGGTTGGCTCAAGTGACTGACAACATAGGGGAGTTATGTAGGAATTTTACAAAGGAGGATCAAGTAGTGATAGTGGGTGGCGCACGGAACGGTCTTGATAGGGGTGGGGAATATTATGTAGGTGGTGACCTGGTAAAGATAGCTACTCAAACTGGTGGCACTAATGTGCATTTTGTGCAGCTGTTTCAGCATCATGATCGGCCTCACCTTAATGCAGCTGTTGGGTGCATTAACATGGGGCTGGAAGGGCACTGATGGCAGAAGGCATGGGTCACATCTCAGTGGTGCCAGTTGGGTCTATCAGTAGATCAGGTTTCACTAGGCATGGCCTGCACCTCAATTGGTATGGGAAGGGAGGCTGGCTAAGCTTATAGGTGACATTGTAGTGGGTGGTGGTGGTGGTGGTGGTGGTGGTGTCACTCAAGGAAATATTCCTGTAGTAGTTGGTGTTAGAGCTGTACCTTTTTTAGATTGAAGTCAGCTGATAGGTATACCTGCTTGAAGGAAGTCCCTCTAACTAAGGGCTCACCTTCTGAGGATGTAATGTTTCCAGGTAGAGAAGGCATTAGCACATTTCATCAAAATATAAGAGGTATTACAGATAAAGTTAGTGAACTGCTTGTAGATGTTGACTCTGAAATTACTGGTATGTCAGAACACCACTTAAATACTTTGACAATTCAGAGGCTTCCTTTACCAGGATACAGATTAGCTGGCTGTTTCCCAAGGAGTTCTTTGCAGGGTGGGAGTGTGGCTATGCACATAAAAAACAGTATTCCATTTAGGCCCATCGACATATCACGACACTGCACGGAACAGATATTTGAATGTTGTGCAGGGGCAGTTGAATTTAGTGAAACTAAACTTCTAATCATTGTTGTTTATAGGTCCCCGAACTCTGACTTCTGAGCATTTCTGCTCAAGCTAGAGAGGGTTCTTGATTCACCTTGTAAGAAGTACAAGAAATTAGTTATATGTGGTGACTTCAACATTAATTTTGTATATGATGATGCAAGAAAAAGGATGCTGGTATATCTAAATTCATATGATCTGATGCAGACTGTGTTTTTTCCAACTAGGGTGCAGGGGAACAGTAGCACAGCCATAGATAATATTTTTATTCATTCTTTATTACTATATGGGCATTCCGTTAGTAAAAGTGTGAATGGCCATTCACACAACGATGCACAAATTTTAACACTAAAAGGCTTTTGTACTCAAACCAGTGTCATATTTAATTACAAACTATGTATGAAAGTTAATCCAACAGCAATAGAGAGTTTTTTTTTAAACCTTGTCAAGGAACAAGAGTGGCAGGATGTTTATAGTGCCGATAACATAAATGATAAATACAATACTTTCCTTAACACATTTTTCATGCTCTTTGAGAGTTGCTTTCCATTAGAATGTTCTGAACAAGGTACTAGGAGTAATAGGCAGCCTGGGTGGCTGACTAGTGGGATAAAGATATCTTCTAGAACAAAGTAGGAATTATAGAAAATGTTAGAAGTAGTCACAAACAAGCTACAGAAGCCCATTACAAACAGTATTGTAAGGTGCTTAAAATGTTATTAGGAAGGCAAAAAGTATGTTGTATGCAAATAGAATAGCTAATTCACAGGATAAAATTAAAACCATATGGTCAGTTGTGAAGGAAGTGTCTGGTCAGCAGCACAAGGTCGATGAAATAAGTCAGTTTATAGTTACTGATAAATCAGATATATGTACAGTATTTAACAATCATTTTCTGAACATTGCTGGTGAATTAAATAATAATTTAGTTTCTAAAGGAAATCATATCACTTTCTTGGCAAATGCCTTTCTGAGACTGATGTCGGAAATACTCCTCTGCGATACAGACAAGAGGGAGATTGAGTCAACAATTAAATCACTGAAGACTAAGGGCTCTCATGGTATTAAAGTAAGTACTCAGTAGTAAATCTGCTTTATGGAAAGGGAGAAAGGGATAATGTAGATAATTTTAAACTTATTTCTATGCTATCAGTGTTTGCAAAGGTATTCAAAAGGTTGTGTATGTAAGGATAATTGATCATTTCATATCACACGATTTGCTATCAAATGTACAGTTTGGCTTTACACAAGTTGTTTAACAACTGAAATTGCTATCTTTTCTTTCCTCTGGGAGGTACTGGATCACATAAACAAAAGGTTTCAAACGCTTGGCATATTTTTTGATTTAACTAAGGCATTTTATTCTGTTGATCACAAAATATTGCTCCAGAAGTTGGACCATCACGGAATACGGGGGGTAGCTCACAGTTGGTTCATCTCTTACTTTAGCAACAGGCAGCAGAAGGTCATTACCCACAATGTTGATAACGGCTGTGATGTGGGGTCTGAGTGGGGTACTGTCAAGTGGGGGGTGCCCCAGGGATCAGTGTTGGGGCCACTCCTGTTCCTTATTTATATAAATGATATGCTCTCTAGTATTATGGATAACTCTAAAATATTTCTGCTTTGTAGTAAAGAATGTTGTGTGCAACATTGGCTCGGTTTCAAATAGTGCAGTACATGACCTAAGTTCATGGCTTGTAGAAAATAAGCTGACACTAAATCACAGTAAGACTCAGTTTTTACAGTTTCTAACACATAATTCAACAAAACTTGAAGTTTTAATTTCACAGAATGGTCAAACGATTAGTGAAACTGAACAGTTCAGATTCCTAGGTGTTCAGATAGATAGTAAGATGTAGTGGAAAGGTCACGTTTGGGATCTTGTTCAAAGACTTAATACTGCCATGTTTACTATTCGAATGGTATCAGAAGCAAGTCTACCTTGCTTATTTTCATTCACATATGCTGTATGGTATTATATTTTGGGGTAACTCTTCTCATTCTAAAAGGATATTTTTGGCTCAGAAACGGGCGGTTCAGGCAATAAGTGGTGCAAGACCACGAACCTCTTGTCGACCCCTGTTCACAAGTCTGGGTATTTTGACATGGCCTCTCTCTATATATAGAAACTTCCACATGGGGAAAAATATATTAAAAACAAAGATTCCAAGACTTACCAAGCAGGAAAGCGCCGGTGGACAGGCACAATAAAATAACACACACACACACACACACACACACACACACACACACACACACACACACACACACACACACACACACACAAAATTTCGAGCTTTCGCAACCGACGGCTGCTTCGTCAGGAAAGAGGGAAGGAAAAGGACAGATGAAAGGATGTGGGTTTTATGGGAGAGGGTAAGGAGTCATTCATCCCGCAAGTGGAAAAACTTACCTTAGCGGGGAAAAGGATAGGTATATACTCGCGTGCGAGCGCGCGCGCGCGTGTGCCCACACGCACACACACACACACACACACACACACACACACACACACACACACACACACACACACCCATCCATACATACATACACAGACACAAGCAGACATATTTAAAGGCAAATTACCCTCTCCCTTAAAACCCACATCCTTTCATCTTTCCTTTTCCTGCCCTCTTTCCTGACGAAGCAGCCATCGATTGCGAAAGCTCGAAATAGTGTGTGTGTGTGTGTAATTTTTTTGTGCCTGTCTACCGGCGCTTTCCCGCTTGGTAAGTCTTGGAATCTTTGTTTTTAATATATTTTTCCCATGTGGAAGTAACTTCCACATGGGAAAAATATATTAAAAACAAAGATTCCAAGATTTACCAAGCGGGAAAGCGCCGGCAGACAGGCACATGAACAAAACACACAAACACACACACAGAATTACTAGCTTTCGCAACCGATGGTTGCTTCTTCAGGAAGGAGAGGGAAAGACTAAAGGATGTGGGTTTTAAGGGAGAGGGTAAGGAGTCATTCCAATCCCGGGAGCGGAAAGACTTCCCTTAGGGGGAAAAAAGGACAGGTGTACACTCGCACACACACACATATCCATCCGCACATACACAGACACAAGCAGACACATTTAAAGGCCTTTAAATATGTCTGCTTGTGTCTGTGTATGTGCGGATGGATATGTGTGTGTGTGTGCGAGTGTACACCTGTCCTTTTTTTCCCCTAAGGGAAGTCTTTCCGCTCCCGGGATTGGAATGACTCAGCAGAAATCAAACCTGCATTTGGATTGGACTTCCTTAACTCTTGTGCATAAAGGTGTGCAGTATACTGCTGCATCCATTTCAATAAGCTACCATTCGAATTCAAAAATCTTAGCAGTAATCCACGCACTTTCAAATCGAAATTGAAGAGTTTCTCATGGGTCACTCCTTCTTTTCTATCGAGGAGTTCCTTGAAAACTTAACCTTAATCTTATTGCATTGTTGATTGCGTTTACTTAAACTTGTAGAGTGACTTTTTTGGGTTCATAAACATTTATTTTTATCTGTTATTACTTTTATGTAAGGCAGAAAGGTGGAAGGAGTATATAGAGGGTTTATACAAGGGCGATGTACTTGAGGACAATATTATGGAAATGGAAGAGGATGTAGATGAAGATGAAATGGGAGATAAGATACTGCGTGAAGAGTTTGACAGAGCACTGAAAGACCCGAGTCGAAACAAGGCACTGGGAGTAGACAACATTCCATTAGAACTACTGACGGCCTTGGGAGAGCCAGTCACGACAAAACTCTACCAGCTGGTAAGCAAGATGTATGAGACAGGCGAAATACCCTCAGACTTAAAGAAGAATATAATAATTCTAATCCCAAAGGAAGCAGGTGCTGACAGATGTGAAAATTACCGAACTATCAGTTTAATAAGTCACAGCTGCAAAATACTAACGCGAATTCTTCACAGACGAATGGAAAAACTGGTAGATGCGGACCTCGGGGAGGATCAGTTTGGATTCCGTAGAAATGTTGGAACACGTGAGGCAATACTGACCTTACGACTTATCTTAGAAGAAAGATTAAGAAGAGGCAAACCTACGTTTCTAGCATTTGTAGACTTCGAGAAAGCTTTTGACAATGTTGACTGGAATACTCTCTTTCAAATTCTGAAGGTGGCAGGGGTAAAATATAGGGAGCGAAAGGCTATTTACAATTTGTATTGAAACCAGATGGCAGTTATAAGAGTCGAGGGACATGAAAGGGAAGCAGTGGTTGGGAAGGGAGTGAGACAGAGTTGTAGCCTCTCCCCAATGTTATTCAATCTGTATATTGAGCTAGCAGTAAAGGAAACAAAAGAAAAATTCAGAGTAGGTATTAAAATTCATGGAGAAGAAGTAAAAACTTTGAGGTTCGCCGATGACATCGCAATTCTGTCAGAGACAGCAAAGGACTTGGAAGAGCAGTTGAATGGAATGGACAGTGTCTTGAAAGGAGGATATAAGACGAACATCAACAAAAGCAAAACGAGGATAATGGAATGTAGTCGAATTAAATCGGGTGATGCTGAGGGAATTAGATTAGAAAATGAGACACTTAAAGTAGTAAAGGAGTTTTGCTATTTAGGAAGTAAAATAACTGATGATGGTCGAAGTAGAGAGAATATAAAATGTAGACTGGCAATGGCAAGGAAAGCGTTTCTGAAGAAGAGAAATTTGTTAACATCGAGTATAGATTTATGTATCAGGAAGTCGTTTCTGAAAGTATTTGTATGGAGTGTAGCCATGTATGGAAGTGAAACATGGGCGATAACTAGTTTGGACAAGAAGAGAATACAAGCTTTCGAAACGTGGTGCTACAGAAGAATGCTGAAGATTAGATGGGTAGATCACGTAACTAATGAGGAGGTATTGAATAGGATTGGGGAGAAGAGAAGTTTGTGGCACAACTTGACTAGAAAAGGGATCAGTTGGTAGGACATGTTTTGAGGCATCAAGGGATCACAAATTTAGCATTGGAGGGCAGTGTGGAGGGTAAAAATCATAGAGGGAGACCAAGAGATGAATACACTAAGCAGATTCAGAAGGATGTAGGTTGCAGTAGGTACTGGGAGATGAAGAAGCTTCCACAGGACAGAGTAGCATGGAGAGCTGCATCAAACCAGTCTGAGGACTGAAGACCACAACAAGAACAACATGCTTTTATGTTGTAATTTCATGTACTGACACATTCCATGACCTCTGAGATTTGATTCTCAATTTGGACCTATGGAACTTGACGTGTAAATAAATGAATAAATTTGTAGCTAGGTGCACCATGTACACTAAATTGTTGCCGACAGAGCCTCCTCCAAATCTCGGCTTGACCCCCCATCAAACAAAGTGGACACTGTACCTATTTTCTGACCTGCCTATTATTTCCCTGAAAGAGTCCATCACCTGTATAATGTTGGATCTATCAAAGATGTGTAGTCCCTCCCTCTGTGCTTATTCATGTCTTTCACGAAGTTCTGCACCAGTCCCAAGATGAGAAGACCTGTGCAGCCAGTAGCCACTTTTGCCTTCTGTCTGGGAATTTGCAACCCCACCATTGTTCACCATTTATTATCAGCTAAAAATTGACTGACTGGAATGTGAGAACTGGAAGGTGCTGCATCAGGGATCCCAGATGACACTGTAGGCTCCAGTTTCAGGTGTCCCATAATCCATGCAGCCCAGGGCAGCAGCCTGAAGTACATCATCTGTGGTCAATACAGCTTCCAGTACTTTATTGGCAGTGGCCGATTCCCATACATCCATACACATCAGATGAAGTCCGTCTCCATCTATAATCAATTTCATCTATATTATTAGTAATATAACACTGACTCAAGTAGTCACTGGGTGCAATTTGAGTTCTATGTCAGATGTGCTTGCAAATTAAGAATGTGAAATTAGTTGACTTTATTAGAATTTGTGAAGACAATACTTTGAGCAGCTGCAAAGAGTGAATGGGCAATAAATTAAATATTCAAAAGTATTATTAATTGTTTTTCATTAAATGGTTTGTCATTTAACTGGACAAATCAGTTCATTTGATTCTGTACAAAAAAGATATGTCATCAATAACAAAACAGCACTGCAGAAATAAAATATCTAAAACTGTTCAAAGTTCCTGAGTGTGTAAATTGATCAGAACTTAAACTGTAAATTACATGTTTCAGATCTTTTCAAATTCTTAAGCTCAGCAATATTTGCTCCATATGTAATTGCTGAGTTTGATGATAAAAATAGAAAAAAGTTTGCTTACTTTGCATACTAACATTCAGTGATGTCATAGCAAATAATTTTCCAGCATAATTTCTCACATTGAATAAACTATTCATTGTAGGCTCTACAGGAAAATGCTGTAAGTATAATATCTAGTGTACATCCTAGAATTTCTTGTAGGGAACTGTTTAAAAAATTAGGCACATTAGCAAAACCTGCACAATACATTAACTCTCCTAAGAAGTTTGTTGTGAAGACTTGGACACTATTTAATAATAATAGTAGCATTCATAAATATGATACAACGAACACAAATACATAACAATATCAAACGAACACAAACATATTACAATATCAGCAATCTGAAATGTGTCAGTCAGATCTGGACTGTTATATTTCATATATATCATTGCTATTACACCAATTTATTTTAATCCCTATAACAATTACACGGAGTGGTAAACATCAGTTTCAATATTATGGAATATATCAATGACCCAAAAGATCAAGTCACTAACATTTATCTCAATTTATTTTGCATTCTTTATATTTAGTTGCATGTCATCTGTTTAATGAGTTGCACATCTCCACAGAGTCATTGGTGAGCCACATCAGACAGGAGGGGAAAGTCAGTTGCGGGCAGTGGCTTAGTCCCTGAGGGATAAAGGCAACTTCTAAAAGGAGGACTGCTTCAAGAAGGCCTCACGACCTAAGGTAGGCTGCACCAGATGCACAGTATTGTCCTCTACAGCATCAGCCAGATTCACACATGCAAAATTCTTTGAAGAAGAAGAATTTCTTCTCCTACTTGGGGGAGGTTTGGCAGCATCTGAACACCATTACACACGGACTACAAATCTCTCTCCTTCAGCATCAGAATGCAGGCCATTCATTAATTTAAAAATGTCTGCTAGGTGGGAGTTTGGAACTGCAGCTCTCAAAATTTAATGTGCACAAAAGTATCTCACTGGGTGACTAAAAAGATATCTGCTAGGTGTTGTGTTGGAGTACAGTTTAGAAAAATCTTGTTGGTTAACATTTGGCCAAGTCTTTCTCATTGATACAAGTTGCTCGTGCAGAGCAAAGATTAAGGGTAGAATTTTGGGGACTGAGGATAGGGAATGGAGGAGGACACTATAGCTCAAGGCACAGAGACTAGGGATAGACTCATGGAAGCAGACAGACTTAGCTGGTAGCTCCAGCTTGTTATCTTGAGAATCAGCTCATCATATCATCACAGAGAACTTGCTGCTGATGGCACGTCCTGACTCCTAGAATCATTGATTCTGGAGAGTGTTTTCAGCATGGGTTATCATGGGAGGATCACGATTTGGTGCTTTCGATTTATTTTGCACTAAATATGGTTAAACAGCAAGGTACAATTAACTTTCATTGCTGAGGGCTCATCAGTGACCCAGCCGGTTTAGGCATTTGCATGATCTCCACTCATGCTCATAAATTAAGGATAATTGCAGAATGTGGTGCCACACAACATGGCACACGCAAAACTGGTGCTAATAGCTTAGGCACACAGGGAACACATACGGCAATGATCTTTAAGTCCACAGTATTGGTCTTAAGTTGAGAAAACCGTCCCGAAACACATGTGCTACAAAATGCCACTGTTTCTTGCGCATGTACCTCAACATCAATATGGGATATGATCACCATGCACACCTACACAGGCCGCACAACAGGTTTGTATACTCTGGAACAGGTGGTCGAGCATCTGCTGGGGTGCAGCCCTCCCCCCCTTCTTGCACCAATGCCTGTCGGAGCTCCTGAAGTGTCATAGGCGTTTGAAGACGTGATGTCGACAGAGCACCCCAGATGGGGTTTAGGTCTGGAGAACAGGCAGGCCACTCCATTCGCCTGATATCTTCTGTTTCAAGGTACTCCTCCACGATGGCAGCTTGGTGGGGCCGTGCGTTATCGTCCATCAGGAGGAAGGTGGGACCCACTGCAGTCCTGAAAAGGCGGACATACTGCTGCAAAATTATGTCCCGATGCACCTGACCTGTTACAGTTCTGCTGTCAAAGACATGCAGGGGTGTATGTGCACCAATCATAGTCCCACCCCACACCATCAAACCACGACCTCCATACAGGTCCCGTTCAAGAACATTAAGGGGTTGGTATCTGGTTCCTGGTTCATGCAGATGAAAACCTGGCAAGAATCACTGTTCAGACTATACCTGGACTCGACGTGAACATAACCTGGGACCACTGTTCCAGTGACCATGTACTGTGTTCTTGACACCAGCTTTACAGGCTCTCCTGTGACCAGGTGTCAGTGGAATGCACCTTGCAGGTCTCCGGGCGAATAAATCGTGTCTGTTCAGTCATCTGAACACTGTGTGTCTGGAGACAACTGTTCCAGTGGCTGCGGTAAGGTCCTGAGAAAGGCTACCTGCAGTACTCCGTGGCTGTCTGCGGGCATTGATGGTGAGATATCGGTCGGTCTTCTCATGGTGTTGTACACTATGGATGTCCAGTACTGTAGCGCCTGGACACATTTCTGGTCTGCTGGAATCATTGCCATAATCTTGATAGCACACTTTGTGGCACATCCTACGTCCTGCTGTGTTTGGCCAGCCTCCAGTCGCCCTAGTAGTCTACCCCTCATAAGTCATCACTATGTGTTCTTTGAGTCATTTTGAACACACAGTCACCATTAGCATGTCTGAAAATGTCTGCACACCTACTTGCTGCACCATACTCTGACATGCACTAACACACTTCTGAATATGTGGACTGCTGCCAGTGCCACCGTGCGACGATCACACGTCAAATGCACCGTGTGGTCATACCCCGAGGTGATTTAAACCCGCAAACCGCCGACCAGAGCGATGTTTCACCATGTCTCTACATTATCCTTCATTTATGAGCATGAGTGTACATCTTATTTCCTGATTCATTCAGAACAATCATTGTGCATACAGCCATGATTATGAATTTTAGAGAATGACCTGTTACAATGATGGTCAGCCACATCCTACAGGGTTTCCACTGTGCCATGTTACCAGTAAGAGACAGCATACGTAAAAAAGCAGTGGCACACTTTTTTCGGAATGGCTATGTCTGGTTCTCAGGTATCAGTTTATAACAGTAACCTGCTGTGACACAAGCTACTGTTACCCTCTGAAAGGATTTGGGAAATTCTGACAGTACGTGTGACTAATGGATAAAGGTATCAGACTGTAATTTTGAATATATTGCAATTAATAGCAAATTTTAAAATGAGCTTAACTTGTTTGCCTTTTATATCACCTGTGTAGCAGGTATTTTAGACTATAAGTTTTACACAATCTGGCACTGTACTTTTGCAAAACGATACTTTGCAATAAACTGAGAGTACTGTAGCAAATTTCTAACTAACTTCACTTTTGCTAAACTTTGCATATTTGACCAGTGTAAATAAATCACTCATTCATTTGAAACAGAATACTTGGTTTTATAAACACTTAGGAGAGGACCCTGCATAGGTTCATGATCAGGATAGAAGTTTCGGTTCCAAACCCAGATTTATAGCATTTGGAATGTTATTAAAATTCACTCACACATGTTAACTGGTCCATGCTGTGATACATATCTATATACATGAAGTTGGTAGAGCAGTGGCACAGTTGTGGTGGTAAGCAATGTGGCGGCTAAACTGTACTCACAGCTCTTGATGTTTGAATGCTCTATAAAGTTTCTTCTTGGTGACAGATTTTTAATGTGTTACAGCCATTCCTTATTGCCGAGAGTACCAAGCAACCGCCAAATCCACATCCGAGGCAAACTTCCTTGCAAAATGACTTCCAACTGCCTCCCTTGGCACCATTGATGTGTACCGTGCAACGGCTAGCTACTGACTGCGTACCATTCCCACCAAGGAGCTGTCCAGTTTGACCACCAAAACCACCTTTTACACCGTGCCATGTCACTTCCATTGAGGAAGGACTTCCCTATGTCTTTTAAATTTTGCAATACAAGTGCCCCAAGCATCAACCAGCTTCCAGTTCACATTTTTTATCTTATAAACTAACACATATTATAAAATTTCATTATTTTAAACAATTTTATTTTAAACAATCATTTAAATTTCCTGTCACAAATCAAGGACCAGGTACACGGTTATAGATACATAATATTAACCTACTTTTAATCAATATAAGTGTTACAAGTTGAAAGTAAGCAAGTATTAGGGACAAGTAGGTTAAGTCCACCAAGATGTTAAGTAGTGTATGTGCAGTGCATGTAAATTCGCTCAGTGCTGGAGTGTTGAAGTTCTGAGTACAGGAGGTTAACTTCCAAGTGGATGCAGAAGTTATTCCCATGGTTAACGGGAGGTTATTCTTGGGCAGGAGGTTATTCTTGAGCTTAATTTCCTGGTTGCTCATCATACCGTAATTGACCTGGAATGGCATACTGTGGAAGTGGATGGAACTTTATTTCAGCTAGGATCTGCAGCCAGAATACCTTCACTGTTGCAAGGTCCATCTCATGGCCAGGAAAACCAGTTAAATTGTGTACAAGGTCTTTTAAGGCCAATTCTTAGAATCAGTTACCGAAAGGTACAGGAAAGGTAGTCTGGGCTGATGTTGGTACTGACCTGCCAGTGAACTTGTGTATCGTTGAACCTTTGGCAGATAATGAAGTACCAGATGCAATTAGTTGTTTTATATGGCACACCATGTCCTATATACAGGTCGTAGGTGGCACAAGTGTAGTGCCTATCAGTATTGATAATTTTGGCCCCAAGGAAGTAAAGTTGTCACAGGGTCACTGGCTGTGAATTTAGTAGTGTTACATGAGGATGAACTAAATTGAGTAGATTGATTTTACAGCAAATTACACAATACTGGGAGGGTCTGTCAACTGGTCAGTGCTAAGGAGAGAGGTAGCCCATCTTGAAGTGCACGATACAGCTTAGTCGAAAAACTCTTGAGTGAGTATGCGGAACTATTTAATCCATCAGGTTTATTACCCACAACACTGCTTATTCAGCACCAAATTCATATGGGAAGTGAATCACCCATCTAAAAACAACTTTATCGATTTACAAGTCATTTACTGTGGATATGTTCAAAAATTTGCAAAAACTGCAAGACCTCTCATGCAATTTCTATGGAAAGAACTGTAGTTTCATTGGACAGTTGAGTGTGAGATGGCATTCCAGATGTTAAAAGATCTGTTTTGACACCTAGTCCCATTTTGGTCTATCCGGATTTTGAAAAACCATTTATTCTTTATTCTGATTTGAGCAATTTTGCACTAGGAGCTATTATAAGTTGGGAAGAAGATGGACAGGAGCACCATACTGTGTATGCTTCAAGGCAGATCAACAATTCTGAACTAAATTATTCCACTATAGATAAGGAAATGCTCACAGTGATTTTTGGAATTGGATACTTTCGTTGTTACTTATTTAGTACACAATTTAACATGGTGACTGATCACACAGTGGCTTTTAGGACTTAAATACACAATGAGCAGGTTGTTGGTTGGTTTGTGGGATTAAAGGGACGAGACTGCTACGGTCATCAGTCCCAAGCAGGTTGTCAAGATGGGCTGTGCAGTTAAGTGAGTTCAAGGTCACATGCTAATGCGGATGGATTCAGACATCAGGTATGCGCTTTGAAATGCACAGGCATTGATATAAGTGAATGGAGGGCAGCACAAAGTGCTGATCTGAACTGTCAGTGGTTTGGTAAACAGCAGCAGTTCTGTGTGGAGAATGGAGTATTGTATTGTATTGAACAATGTGAAATGGGCTCCGGTTACTAGTACCACAGAGCTTGCATGACAAAGTGTTCAGGAAAGCACATGATTCAATTTTAGAAGGATATTCGGGTTGAAAAGCAATGTGGAGAAGGGTAGTGCAGAATTATTGGTGGATGGCGCATAAGCAGGACGTGGACTGTTATGTGAAAAATTGTGTTCTGTATGCTCAATGAGCAGAGCTTATCCACCAGAAAATTAAACTACAGAGGTTACCAGAAACTGATTAACCCTTCCAACTGGTAGGATTGGACATCCTAGGATCCCCAGGACAAACACCAGCAGGGAGATGTTACAGATTAACCATTAGTGGCTGTTTTTCTTGTCATGTTTGTGTGATAGCTTAACTGGACCAGCAAGCCACAACAGTGGCTCAGGCACTAGTCTGCCAGTGGATGCTTTAATCTGGGACACCTGAAACCCTAATCAAGGATTAGGTCAGAAATTTTGTGTTCAAATTAATGCAGCAGCTATGCAAGCTGTTGCTCATTAAGAAGTTATGGAAAAGCAGTCTGTATCCGGTCGCATGGAATGAGTCCACAGAACAATTGCAAAAATGTTGAGTTTTTACATAAATTTCCAGCACAACCATTGGGACATCCTATTGGCATAGTTCGCTGCTTCATACAACTCAAAAATTCATTGGAGCACAGGTTAATCCCAATATGAAGCAATTTCTGGGCACAAGATGCTGCCACCCTTTGAGTTTTGCAAAGCACCACTGCAAGGAGACATCTCATCAGTGAAGGATTTTGCTGGGAGAGTAAAACTTATTTGGAGGTAAGTGCAAAAAATAAATACGAAGGCTTTAGAGAAATAAAAATGGGTGACTAATGTGAACACAGTGTTACCTATGTACCATGTTTGTCAATGGGTTTGGTTAGTGAATCCCTATGTACCCAAGGGGAAAACTAAGAAGATTGTGTCACGGTATACTGGCCCTTACCAGGTAATAGGGATGATGAGTTGGCTACCGGTACTTAAATATTGCTTTCTGCCACTGATGTCTGCAATTTTTCTTCCCCATTAGGTCTGTGGAATATTCTGGTGTTGCTCGGCTGGTGTAACTAAACTGATTATCCTCCTCAATGTTGACACCCTGGAATGCGGTGAGCTCCTTCTTGTCATGTCCCCCACTGGCCAGTGAGACAGCATTCTCCTTTGTGTTGTTTAACTCAGTGCTCCATGAACCTATTTGTGTCATGGCACCATACCATGAGCTGTGCAACAGGCTACAACACAGATACGACTTCTGGCTCCCAATATAACTTCACATTTTAACTAAATTCATTACTGTAAAACTCCTACCTGTAACTAACTTACTTGTTCTAATCATTTTGATGAAGATTAAAATTGAAACAAAAATATATCTTATTGTGAAAATAATGATATGTTTCACATCAGTGATGGGAAATTGTCAGGAATATGATCCTCAGAACAGGCAAAAACAAAACAAAAAAATAAATAAATAACCCAAACCACACTGTCACCTTACAATAAACATTAATTTCTACTTGGTTTATTTGCTTCACTTTACCTGTAACTGCTGACTTTTTTGATAATATGTTTTATTTAGAAATATGACAACCCACTATAGATGGTATATCTGTGTGAAGTGCATTACATCATTCTAATAAGCATAGCTCCAGAGGATGGCAGTGGGTGAAGGTGAAGGTCACAAATATCCACCTCCCACCCCCTACACACACACACACACACACACACACACACACACACACACACACACACACACACATCCAGATCATTTTACAGATTACTCTGCAAACTTTCAGAGAATAAAATGACATGAAAACTGCAAGTCTCAAAGATGGTGTGGAATTCTAGAATTAAGAAATGTGTTTTATAAGGGGATACTTTTCAATTGCTTGTGCATGGACCAACCCATTAGGGATGGGCTCCAGCCTGAATGCCTGTAGAGAACACTACAGTCAGGAAAAGGTGCACATTCACAGTCCTGACTGTACATGCTGTCGTCAACAATTCTGGCACACAGAAATAGCTGAAAGGAACAACACACTCCTTATTTATGAGCTCGTAAAACAACATTTTGCAGACGTAGATTCACAATCACAGTATAGTAAAATATTGATAATGGTGAGAGTCATCTTCAATTTTATTTTGAGGAAATTATGACGTTGAGAAAGTTCTGTGAGTCTGTGACTATTATAGTTCTCAGATCATTTGCATTACACATGTATTTCTCAAATTTTTCAGATAAATGGTTTTCAAATGCTATAGTATTGAAATTTCCTCAAAATTATGCCAAACTTATGTACTATGTACTACATCTTCTGTCCCAGAATTTAATCTCATCTACTGTACTCATCATTTGGCAAATTTATTTTATTGATCTTTGCAGTTGGATGCTCTGGCTGTCACCTCAGCCATCGGTTCACTACAAGAGGGAAGTTGTCTGCATCTGCGAATTATGTTAACATTGTTCTGTGAGTGATTTTTTGTGCATCACATTTTCTGAGGTGGAAAATGTGGACCACCCCAGCATTTTCCTAAACAAACATGTGGAAGTGCCTAAACAGCACACTCAGGATGGCCAATGCACCAGACATCACAGTCCTTAATCTGTAGCATGAATACAATCCTATTCCAAATCACCTTCTTGTCTCACATGCTAGCAGATCGTGCATTACACTATAAGAGCATGTCAGTATACTCAGCATTGATGTAAGCAAATTATTATTATTATTTTGTTAAAACAGTTTTTCACACAAACTATAGATCTTGCATCAGTGGAGTGCCTTATGTGCCTCTGCCTTACCGTGAGGCTCATCCATGTCAGAGAGATATCTTTGGAGAGGCCAGACAAACATATGGTTCCTGGTGATGGGGAAGCCTTTCCAGCAGTCACAGGAGCACCAGTCTAGATGACTGACTGATCTGGCCTTGTAACATTAGTGAGCAGGGCCTTGTTGTATAGCAAACAATTGAAAGGTGAGAGGGAAATAAAGCACTTATACACTCCTGGCAATGGAAAAAAGAACACATTGACACCGGTGTGTCAGACCCACCATACTTGTTCCGGACACTGCGAGAGGGCTGTACAAGCAATGATCACACGCACGGCACAGCGGACACACCAGGAACCGCGGTGTTGGCCATCGAATGGCGCTAGCTGCGCAGCATTTGTGCACTGCCGCCGTCAGTGTCAGCCAGTTTGCCGTGGCATACGGAGCTCCATCGCAGTCTTTAACACTGGTAGCATGCCGCGACAGCGTGGACGTGAACCGTATGTGCAGTTGACGGACTTTGAGCGAGGGCGTATAGTGGGCATGCGGGAGGCCGGGTGGACGTACCGCCGAATTGCTCAACACGTGGGGCGTGAGGTCTCCACAGTACATCGATGTTGTCGCCAGTGGTCGGCGGAAGGTACACATGCCCGTCGACCTGGGACCGGACCGCAGCGACGCACGGATGCATGCCAAGACCGTAGGATCCTACGCAGTGCCGTAGGGGACCGCACCGCCACTTCCCAGCAAATTAGGGACACTGTTGCTCCTGGGGTATCGGCGAGGACCATTCGCAACCGTCTCCATGAAGCTGGACTACGGTTCCACACACCGTTAGGCCGTCTTCCGCCCACGCCCCAACATCGTGCAGCCCGCCTCCAGTGGTGTCGCAACAGGCGTGAATGGAGGGACGAATGGAGACGTGTCGTCTTCAGCGATGAGAGTCGCTTCTGCCTTGGTGCCAATGATGGTCGTATGCGTGTTTGGTGCCGTGCAGGTGAGCGCCACAATCAGGACTGCATACGACCGAGGCACACAGGGCCAACACCCGGCATCATGGTGTGGGGAGCGATCTCCTACACTGGCCGTACACCTCTGGTGATCGTCGAGGGGACACTGAATAGTGCACGGTACATCCACACCGTCATCGAACCCATCGTTCTACCATTCCTAGACCGGCAAGGGAACTTGCTGTTCCAACAGGACAATGCACGTCCGCATGTATCCCATGCCACCCAATGTGCTCTAGAAGGTGTAAGTCAACTACCCTGGCCAGCAAGATCTCCGGATCTGTCCCCCATTGAGCATGTTTGGGACTGGATGAAGCGTCGTCTCACGTGGTCTGCACGTCCAGCACGAACGCTGGTCCAACTGAGGCGCCAGGTGGAAATGGCATGGTTAGCCTTTCCACAGGACTACATCCAGCATCTCTACGATCGTCTCCATGGAAGAATAGCAGCCTGCATTGCTGCGAAAGGTGGATATACACTGTACTAGTGCCGACATTGTGCATGCTCTGTTGCCTGTGTCTATGTGCCTGTGGTTCTGTCAGTGTGATCATGTGATGTATTTGACCCCAGGAATGTGTCAATAAAGTTTCCCCTTCCTGGGACAATGAATTCATGGTGTTCCTATTTCAATTTCCAGGAGTGTATTTCCCAAGGATATGCAGCTCGGCTGTATGGCTTAATGGTGATGGCATTATACTGAGTAAAATATTGCGGAGGTAAAATAGCCCCACATTTGAATCTCCAGGCGGGGATTACTCTAGAGGGTGTTGTCATCTGGACTAACAAAATGTGTTCTTCGGGTTGGAGACCTTAACTGGGCATGTAGGTTACAAAATTTAAAAAGCGAAATGGATAGGTTAACGTTAGATAGTAGCGGGAATCAGTGAAGTTCGGTGGCAGGAGGAATAGTACTTCATGTCAAGTGAGTACAGGGTTATAAATACAAAATAAAATAAGTATAATGCAGGAGTAGGTCTAGTAATGAATCATAAAATAGGAACAATTACTAACAAAGAGAGAGAGGGGCTGGCCAGTACTTACCTCAGCTCAGTACAGCCGATAGAAACACAAAAAACAACTGAAAATTTAAGTTCCTAGCTTTCGGAATAAATGTTCCTTCATCGGGGAGGAGAGAGGGGAAAGAAAGGGAAGAAGGGAAAGTGGATTTAGTTACTCACAACCCAAGTTATGAAGCAACAGGGAAAGGAAAACAGGGAAGGTAGCAAGGATGGAGGCATGGTTGTCAGAGGGAAGCCAAAGATATTCTACTGTAGGTACTGTGCCAGCTTCAAAACAAAGAGGATGCATATAGAAGTAAAGAGGTATATAGTATAAAGATGTAGGATGAAAAGATGCATGAATGGCTTCTCCTCTTTCCCTTTCCTCTTTAGCCGTGCATCTTTTCATCCTACATCTTTCTATTCTGTATGCATCCTCTTTGGTTTGAAGCTGGCACAGTACCTACAGTAGAATCTCTTTGGCTTCCCTCTGACAACCATGCCTCCATCCTTACTACCCTCCCTGTTTCCCTTTCCCTGTTGCTTCATAACCTGGGTTGTGAGTAACTAAATCCACTTTCCCTTCTTCCCTTTCTTTCCCCTCTCTCCTCCCTGATGAAGGCACATTTATTCCGAAAGCTAGGAACTTAAATTTTTGGTTGTTTTTTGTGTTTCTATCGGCTGTACTGAGCTGAGGTAAGTACTGGCCAGCCCCTCTATCTCTTTGTTAGTATTTGTTTCACATCTTTATATGAGATTTTCCATTAATTAGTAATAAAATAGGAAGGTTTATAAGTTACTATGAGCAACATAGTGAATGCATCATTGTAGCCAAGAGAGCAGAAAGAGAATTGGTGTGTTATGGGTTGTAGCACAGAATGTTACTTCCTTACAGGGCCAGTTTAAAACAACACAGGTGGCTGCTTGAAGTGCCAAGCTGGATGTAAAATTTTGAAACATCTTACGAGAGCCCGATGAAAAGCAATCAACACATGGAACGATTAGCAATGAAAATTTGTGCTGGACCTGGACTCAAACTCGGATTTTTCACTTATCGCCAGTGGTCACCTTACCATTACGCTTTCTGAGCACATCTCACAGTCAGACCCAAGCTTCCATATGTCATCAATGATGTGTCTACAGTCTGCCCTCACACGTTCATTATGTAGATTCCCTTACAGGGGAAATAGTTTAGTTGAAAGTCACTGCCCGGTGTACATGGATAAATATGATATTGCACTGCCTATGTTGTTCAGAAGTAGGGTGCATTTTTCCTTTGGACACGCATGCATAGGGGAATGAAGGAGTAGACCTGCTAATAAATAAGAAAATAGGAAAGCAGGTAAGCTACTATGAATAGCATAATGCACACGTCATAGTAGCCACAACAGAAACAGAGCCAGCACCCACCACAAACTTAACAGGTTTACATGCCTGCTACATATGCAGGTGATGATGAGATGGACAGAATGTGTAATGAGATGAAATAAATTATTCAGATAGTTAAAGGGGATGGTGGGGGACTGGAAGTCAATATTAGGAAATGAATCAGAAGCAAAAATAGTAGGAGATCATGGCCTGACAGAGAGGAAAGAAAGGGAAGTAGCCTAGCTGTATTTTGCACTGAGCACAAATTAATCGTGGATAATAATTTGTTTTAAAATCATGAAAGAAGGTTGTGTACATGGAAGAACCTGGCAACACAAAAAGATTTTAAACAGGTTACATAATGATAAGGCAGATATTTTGAAACCAAAATTTAACAAGTGTCAATCATTTCTAGAGACAGATATCGACTCTGACCGAAATTTATTGGTTATGAACTGTGGATGAAAACTGAAAAACTTGAAGAAAGATAGAAAATTAAGGAGATGGGACCAGGATAAGTTGAAAGAACCAGAGGTTGTTGGGAGTTTCAAAGAGAGCATTAGACAACGACTGACTGAAACAAGGACAAGATCAAAATAGAACATGTAACTTTCAAACAACCACAGCCAAAATACTGCATTCTGAATTAAAAGTCTTCCACTGAGGCTGTTAAAAGTCCTTTACTGAAAAGTCATGGCTGGTTTTGCATTCTTCAAATACGTTATCAGGTGATATTACCTTTTAAATCATTGTAGTACACAGGAAAAACAATTAGAGCCATGTTCCATCATTCATTGTCAAAGCAATAAAAATAGTAACTTACTGTAAAATGATGGTCCATGTTAAAATGATTGGGTCCGAAAAACAATCTCATGCATAGACTGCTCTGGGCGGTAACATGGCATGAAAGTCTTTCATTCCAATAGCCACTTACAGGAAGCATGATCAACAACAATCGAACTGTTTGTCTGGATAAATTACAGTGACAGTACGTAATACCATGAATAACAGCTAGCATTTCTTTTCCTGTTGTTGAATAGTTGTGTTCAACCTCCTTAAATTGTCTCAAAGCATAAACTGCGGGATGTTCCCTGTTATCCACAATTTGGCTCAAAATACAAACAAAAGCCATATTTCTCACATCACAGGACAGGGTGACCTCTTTGCCAAAGTTAGGAAATACCAACACAGGATTAGATACAAATGCATGTTTTAACTTCTCAAACATGGCTCGACTTTCTGCTGACGACTCAAATTTCACTCTTTTCATAATAGACAATTCAAGGGCTTGGTAATTTCACAAAATCCCTCAAACACTTTCTGCAATAATAATAGAAGCCAAAAAATGAGTGCAGCTGCTTTGTAGTCTCTGGCAGTGCAAATTTACAAACTACTGATCGGTTTTTACTCCTTCCTAGTGAATTACATGCCCCAGCCAGTTTGGTTTTGTCAGAGTGAGATGGCAGTTATCAGCAATGAGTGTAAGGTGTGCTGCCTCTAGTAGTTTCAAAATTTCTTCCAAGTATTTCATGTCTTGTTTTATACACTTTGCAAATACAGTTACATCATGAAGATACGCTGAGCATTTTTTGTTTCAGTCTTCTCAAAAATAATACAAAGGATAATGTATCATAGACCACACAAATTTCTTATTAAGAATAGACTACTGGTTAATGCGCAAAATGGTTTCCGTAAAAATAAATCAACTGAAACTGCTGTCTTCCACTTTTTGCAGCTTGTTCTAAATTCCATAAATAGAAAGCAATTAAATTGTGGATTGTTTTTAAACTTATCAAAGGCCTTTGATGTCATTGACCATAAGTTACTGCTTAGGAAGTTATATGTCTATGGGATACGTGGAGTTACCCACAAATGGTTTGAATCATATCTGTCAGACAGGTATCAGAAGGTGGAGATAAGCTATGCAGATAGGACATATTCATCAAGATTCAAGAGAGTTTTGTACGGAGTACCCCAGGGATCTGCATTAGGGCCATTACTGTTTTTAATATTTATCAATGACCTACCAAGTCAACTATCTGAAGCAGAGGCAGTACTGTTTGCTGACGATACAAGTCTGTTTGTTAAAGCAAATAGTGAAGCTAACTTACAGGAAAAAGTCACATTAGCAACAGACAAAGCAGACAGATGGTTTAATGAAAACAGACTCATTGTGAATGCCAAAAAAACAACGTGGATCAACTTCAGACATATTACAAATAAAATAAAAACTAACCTTACAGTAGAACTGGGTAAGTGTAAGATTAAACAAGCATCATACACTAAATTCTTGGGAGTATGGGTTGATGAACAATTAAGATGGGAAAAGCATGTAAAATCATTGAACAAAAATTAAGTCAAACATGTTATATACTTATATAATATAATATGACACTACCATCCTTATACATATATGAAAGCATATGTTTCTTAAAAGAACACAAGGAATTTTCTATATTAAACAGAGAATTTCACAATTACGAAATGAGGAATAGGATTGATTTCCACAGAGAAATTCATAAAATAGCTATGTATCACAAAAGTGTACTATACCAACCCAAAAATCCTCTACAGTGCTCTCCCCAAAGAACTAAAAATAATACCAAAACTGCACATATTTAAAAGAGAATTAAAAAACACGTTATTGAGCAATAGTTTTTACAGTATTGAAGAGTTTATGGATCATTGACAATAAAAGCGCAGTTAATATTTCCCTGACATAATAAATATGTGTAATTGCTCACATTTAAATACTTGCTGTTTGTATGAAAGTGTGAAACAGTGTTAATGTAAGAATGGAAATAATCTTTGATGTGAGAATCACAACCGTTTTTTTTTTTTTTTTTTTTTTTTTAGTGATCCTACTTGTATATTTTTATGTTAATGTTCTTATAGTTCTATATAGTTCTATTAAAATTGTAATGTCTAAGTGACAAGTAAATTCAAAATTTTCACGTACATGTATTTTAAATTGTAATGTTTATTGACAAGTCCTATGTCATTTTGATGATGTAC
This sequence comes from Schistocerca gregaria, assembly GCF_023897955.1. Lineage (NCBI taxonomy): Eukaryota > Metazoa > Arthropoda > Insecta > Orthoptera > Acrididae > Schistocerca > Schistocerca gregaria. The sequence continues at coordinate 523,964,626 of NC_064925.1, read as the reverse complement.
TACAAGGACGCTAATAAACCGAATTGAATTGAACCACATCCAAGAGTCTTTAAACTGTAGTTGGTGCATTCTTTGGTCCAAACAACATTCACACTGCAGTGACTACCATTATGTTCAGTGATTCCATCATCCAACTGCTAGCCAGTAAATTCCTCCATTGAAGGTTGTTAATACTTTGGAATCCTGTATGGTTTCTTATATCCTAGTGTGTTGTTTCTGTTTGTATGCTGTGCCGTGTTATAGGCGTCACTGGTAGTGGACCCAGGGAGTGAAGACTTCTGTGACTCTAAGCAGTAAAGCTTCCATGCCTTCCCTCTCTTTTCCTTCCAAATTTTTGACTTTATCATACAGTGCAGAATTGCTAATGATATGGTATGCTTGGGACTGTGATCATCTCTCGACCTATCAATATCATCATCTTCCAAGGCACACAAACTGCCAACCATTAGGACCTTTGGGGTAGACTTACCTTGTCTATGCCAAAACTGTCCAAACTCACAAGAACATAAATTCTCCATCTATATCTGTAATGTGTACTACACTCTGGCACACCATTAAATGCAACTTATCTAATCCCTCACTGTACTCCAATTTTTCTAACATGCACAATAATTGCCTTAGAAGTCTGTACCTACATTACCCTAGTTCAATTTTTCTGTAACTGTCAGTATGTCATCCCATGAATTAGCCTTTAGTATAAATGTATGCAGTTTAGCTGGTATCACTTCATGACAGGCATACCTTGTGACATTCTTTAACTGGTGGCTCTGTCCCCTCAAAGAAACAAAATTCCACCAATTTCAATCATATGCCACAAAAGATCAATTACAGCGCTATGTTTATCCAGAAAATCAAGTCCGAAAATTGCACAATACCCTTCACCATCATGTGGCAACACCTCCATATGCTCCTTAAATCTGTCAGCTCCAATGCTAAAAGTGAGGAGTGTTGTCCCTATCCGAGGTCGGCAAGTAATTTTACATGGAGTCCGGATGCTTTGGAAAATTTTTATCGAAGTCCAGACGAGAAACATCATATTTCTTACTAATTTTTTATTCAATTTTCACTCAAAAAATAATATGAAATACAACAGATGTATCTTTGTATTCAAAAATCTAGAAAAAAACTCATATTCCTTACTAATTTTTAGTTTGAATTTGAATTTTCACTCTCAGATTAAGTTGAAAGATGACAGACAGACATAACTGTACTGAAAAATCCAAGAAAACTTATCTTCTTCACTATTTTTCCATTTTATTTTCACTCACAAAAAAACATGAAATATGATAAATAGACATTGACAAATCCAGAAAAGAAATACATATTCAAGGTTATCTTTTATTTTAATTTTCACTCTCAAAATATTAAGTACAGTAGATAGGTATATTTGTATTAAAATTGATGGGAGGAATTACATTTTCGGTCTTGAGCCAGTTTCTTCAAGTTCTGTTCACGTGGGGAGCATGCTTATACAAATAGAGTATTCACACTGGGCAACCATAAACCTTGAGAAATACTTTTTCTTACGTTTCATTTCTGAAAATGAAATTTCACAAATATATCTGAAGCCAAACATAGTAGCCAGGTACATGGCTAATTTTTTGCCTATTTTCGTATTTTTCTGGAGTGTGTGTACCAACATTCTTCAGCAGCTGCAATTTTATGTTTGCAAGGTAAAGCCTTCCTGCAAGTCTGTTATCTCCATTTGAAGTAAAGGCTTTGAAAGGCAGAAAAACTTTGCAGCCAAACTTGTTCACTCTGCCACTGGAGAAACTACAAAAGGCAGTTTTAAGAATCGCAACAGCTCCTCTACCACTGAAAAGTCTTGAAATCTTGTTGCAAATTTCGTCTTAAGATCAGACACAATACGAGAATATTGAAAAGTCTATTTCAGAATTATTTTTATATTAAAAATTGTTGTAAAGTCTTGTCTAGTAATGCCTTTTTCAAAGAGATCCAGCTATCCAGCTTGCAACGGGAGGAAGACACACTTTGTATCACATTGCATATTAATTTCCCATTTCCTTGTAACTTGGTACTGAGTGCATTTAATCGTTTTAGAATGTCTTTCAAGAAAGCCACAGCTAGCATACTGCATTTTTTTGCTAGGAACTCCAAATGGTTTCTTGCTGCTTGTGAATCCAAGTTTTCTAAGAAGGATCCTACTTCTCCTTTCATTTTCCAAAAATGTTCAATCACTTAACATTTACTTGGCCAACAAACGTTGTTGTACTGCAGTAAGTCAGAATGTACTGAATCACAGTCAGAAAGAAACACTTTGAACTGTCTGTGTTGAAGAGCAAAATGAGGCTTCACAAAATTGATCAACTTCTTTTGGAGTCACACTAAGTTTTCCACAAAGGGCTGCCTAGTGACTTATGCACTGATAAGATAGTAGCCCAGCATTAATATCCTTGATTCTCTTTACTATGTCCATTTTCTCTGCTGATCAACATTGGGACCCCATCAGTTGAAAGAGACACCATTTTATCACAGCTAATGTTTTATTTTGTCATGAAGTATTCAAAAGTCTTGAATACATCATCTTCACGAGTCTTGCCTTTCAATGGCAATATTTTTAGCAATTCTTCTCTAAATTCTTTACTTTCAATATCCAAAAATCTCACGAAAATGGAAATTTGTTCTCCTTCAACAATGTTGCATGATTCATCTAGTGCTATGGCGTAGCAAGGTGCCTTCTGCAGGAGTTCAAGCAAACTACTTTTATTGTCAGCAACCAAAATTTCAGTTCTTCTTGTATTACTTCTTGCCAACAGTAGAATACCTTCAATTGCAGCAACATCTTTTCCTCTTCAAGACGTCCATGGCCATTTCCAACATATGTTTTTTGACTATCTCAGTCTGAAAATGGCTTCTGGTGTTTATTAAAGGTCCAGCACAACAGATTTTTCTTCCTCGCTCATAGAGCGAACTAGGAAGGTTATGATTTTTTGTAAGAAGCTAGATATGCCTTGAGGCTTTTTTTTTATTTTTATTTTTTTATGAAATCCACTACACAGAGAAATTTTTTTATGGAACTGCTAATGAGTTGTTTTGTAGTGTTGTTTTAAATTGGCATTTTTAACAAGAGTGACAGTTCTGTTGCATATGAGGCAAACTGGAACAGCTCCAGGCCTATCAGGCTGCGTAAAACAATACTGTTCGGTCCACTCAATCAAAAACATCCTATTTACACCATCAGCTTTACACATTTTAGGATTCATATTAATCCAAAAGAAACATTATATGCATCGATAGTAACAAAATGCTCCGTATGACATCGCAGGAACTACTGATGAATTGGCGATCAAATTTGTGTACTTTATTTAGATTCATTCTTTATAAAAATACCCGCGCACGGGACACAGCCCACGCCAACGCACGGCAAAGGAGGCACATCGTTGTCAAATATCGCCATCACCAAGTGAACTTGCACAAAGTTTCATACAGTAACTTTAATCTACTGTTCGAATTACGAACACAAAAAATGGTATTTAAATGAATTTGCCTTCTCTGATTTAATAGTGGTTTCAGAGGTTGCCAGAGTCTGAAATCGATTTATAAAATTTCCTTGGTCACTAAATAAAATTCTTGTGTTGCATTTGTGTTTACAGAGCTTTTATGCAGATCGACATAGCGTGCTGTGCCAGCCAGCTTGCTCCCTTCCACCCCCGCTCTTCAGCATGTTATACCACGCTGCACGGCATAGGAACTATGTATTTACTCTACCTATAACTAACCATTATGTATTTTAATTATTCAGCAGTTAATTGTATCCTACTAGAAAAGATTATAAGTGTGATGCTCAAATGGACTGTTATCGATAGAATATTTTTTTTAAAAATAATTTCAGTACATAATTTATACTTTCAAAATATTTTTGGTGGGCCAGTTTTCAATCTACTGTGGTCTGGACCTGGACTGCGGTCTGTCAGTTGCCGACTGCTCCACTTTATTGTTTCCCACTCCATTAACCTATACCATGGAGACAAGAGTCTCTTCCTATGTAACAGGTCCTGACCCACAACTGAAACATGTGCACCAGTTCTCTACCAAGAATTTATGTTTCTTATTATTTACTGTGCCAAGGAAGCAACACTCCATCTCTGCACACATCCTTGCAGTATATCATTTTATTGGGTATTACCTTTTGACTGTTAAGGCACTCCTGTTCACATTTAACAAATGCTTTTTATTATACTTATCTTGCTTACTGCTTTTGCAGTCATGTGCCTTATGCCCACCCTCATCAAATCCGAAGCACAGTGACTGGTGACGTTGCTTCTTCACATGCCCTCCTCCTCCACACCTGCTGCATTTGACATCAGAGGAGATGACACGATGGTCACACTTTTTCTGAGTCGCAATATCTATCTCCTCCAGCTGTGTGGCAATCTTAATAGCTGGAGACAAATGCCTAAGATTTTCTGTTCTCACCCTTTGCGACATATCTGCTGAAATACGCCTCACAAATATGTCTTGCTTCTTGCAAGAAGATTCTATATCCGCTTCTGCAGCATTCATCAATTTGTAAGTCTTCGAGTTTACCTAACAAATTCTGTCCTAGAATGCCACTACTGACTCACTGTGCTTCTGTGTCAATACCATGAACTTTTCCTTGAAAAGTGTGGCACTATTTTGCTGGCAATAGTGTTCGATAAGCCCTTTGGTCAATAAGTCAAATGTCTATGTTTTACTAAGAGTTTCATGGAATGTGACATAGGTTTTAGCATCACCCGCAACTTAGTCCTGGACAGATATGTTGCATCATACCAATTCCCTAACTGAGCTGCTCTCCACACATCACCCAGAAAGGCTGATACATCTGAGGATGCTTTCCCAGAAAAAAAGCATAATGAGACAATCTGCTGTAGGATCAATGGATAGGACAGGTACATTCACTAGTCTCTATATCACCCTCTTACGACTGTGTCAACCCAGTGAGGACACTTAATGCTTCTAGTGCCTTCTGCATCTACTTGCTACCCTGGCATCATTCCGTTTCATCCTGTAGTAATGTAGCTACCAGAAGTTTCAAATTTCAGTGGCTTCACTTCAAGTTGTTGCATGTATTTCTGCTTGTTGTGTAACCTCTATTTTGAATCAAACAATAGAACAACTGGAAATCTAGTATATTGAGACAAGATCAATATGCAAAAACAACTGTATTAACATTTCCTACATATCATGACCCAGCAGGACTCACTGCACTGCCATACATCATGTCCAAAACATCTACAAGTTTCACACATTAGTGGCACTGCCTTAGTACAAAGTAACTCATGCCCTGATAAATTACAATACTGGCACCTAACTAACTGTAAGTACTCTTCCCAACAGTTACCCTGGAACTGTGATAGGTCTGCTGGTTCTTGTGGTCTAAACAATATCACTTTCAAGTTCCTCCACAGATCCTTGCAACTCAACATGGCCCCAAACTAAAAGAAAAAGAAAATAGGTGAAGAAAAATAACGACAGATGTCAATGGCTGCTGATGTGCATTTGTGGCTTCTTGACATCGGTGACAACTGATGTTAGCACTCCTAACTCTAAATTTGAAGGGCATCACAAATCACAGCTTCTGGCAAAAACTTGTAGGAACCCAACAGATGTGGTCTCTTACATTGGTGTAGGATAGCTGAGTGGAGATGTGGTCCTGTGGAGTGTCGGGGTGCTAATAAGACACCCTTTAATTAACACTCATCTATTTCTGAGGGTTTTACAATTACTCTGTCTTCTTCGTAGTGTGGCCTGCGGCCACTGTCCTACGCCCATGTCACATGAAGGCACCAGGTAGTTCATCAGCACCTGATGAGAAAAATGCACGCCCTTTTCCGGCATTGACTAAAGTCAGTGCTATGACACTGTTGTAGGAAGGTATGGCATCCGGCATGTCACTCCAGCCTGGCAACTCACAACCAGACAGCAATACACTCCAGTCAGATACAAAAATTCTTACAAGAACCCTATTCATGTCTCCAACAACACCTGAGCAATTATCTGTCATTATAAAAAGGTTACCCAATAAGTATTCAGCAGGTACTGATGAAATAGCAGATATTATTATCAAAGCAAGTGTAACATCTATCGTAGAACCATTAACGGATATTTCCAATTCATCATTCGTGAGTGGTATATTCCTGAAAAATCTGAAAATGGCAAAAGTGACACCACTGTACAAGAAAGGTGACAAACATGAAGCTACAAACTATAGACCTGTATCAGTATTGTCAGGATTTGGTAAAATTCTTGAAAAACTATTTCTTAGAAGGCAGACTGCCTTTCTAAATAAAGAAAACGTAATAAGTGATGCGCAACACGGTTTCAGAACTGGCAGATCAACACAGTCAGCTATTTATACCTTCTTAAATGAAATCCTAACTGCAGCAGATAATAAGCAACATGTGTCTGGCATATTTCTTGACCTTAGTAAAGCCTTCGATGTAATTGATCATAATACTCTGTTGCAGAAGCAAGGTAATTATGGAATACGAGGCCTGCCAAACAAGTGGATACATTCCTACCTTCATGACCGTCCACAGATCACTCAAATAAAACACAAAGACATAAAAACACAAAAAAATTGTAATTTTTACAGTAAGGCACAAAACATTACATATGGAGTTCCTCAAGGGTCAGTCCTTGGGCCAATTCTTTTCATTCTTTATGTTAATGATTTGTCAGAAAAAATAACTACAGGGACAACAGTACTTTTTGCAGATGACACAAATATTCTAATCAAATCACGTGATGAAGAAAGCCTACAAAAAAACAGCTACAGGTATAATACAAAATTTGACACAATGGTTCAGAACAAACAAGCTGATAATAAATAATGAAAAACCAGTGACAGTCAATTTAAACAATTCACAGGAACTACAACCTGCAAGACCAATTTCTAAAATTGATGGAAAAACTGTCTCATCTGTGAGCGACACAAAATTTTGAGGTATACATATTCAGTAAAACCTAAAATGGGGGACACATCTTAACCATATAAATAAAAAGCTAAACACACTTACGTGCACAGTAAGAATCCCTGCACAAAATACAATGTACCATGGCATTATTCAGTCACAGCTGATGTAAGGCATTATCTTTTGGGGGAACTCCGTAGGTACAAAGAAAATATTTAGGCTGCAGAAAAAGATTGTTAGACTAATAAACCATGATAAGTACAGAGACTCCTGTAGAACAATATTTAAAAATCTCAGTATACTGCCTCTTCCTTGCTTATATATGTATGAAATATTAAATCTCACAAAAGGAAGTATTTTAAAAGATGGAAATATCTTCAAGTATAAGTATGATTACCACCCTCATGATATTAGGCACACGCATTACTTGCTAGTCAATACAGTAAGTACAAACATTTGTAAGAGAGGAGTGTGTCATACTGGCATAATGCTGTACAGTCACATGCCACCCTATTTGAAACAGATGCAAAATTTACAACAGTTTAAAGTGAAACAAAGAGTACATCGTTTGTGCAAAATATGTACCTAAACATGATTTACAGGACCAATAAAGAAATACAAATACAAATAGATGTCTGTTGAAGCCTTAGTGCTCTCATTGAGTGAAGTTGCACTCAGTCTCAGCTCCAGAAATCTGCAGGCAAATATTACTGGTTGTCGTAATGATGTGTAAGCGGAAGAGCCCACAGCGACATGGAGGATGGCCCAATAGGCAGTCCCAGCAAACAGCCAGTAGGGTAGCACTTTTACTACCCAGGAGTGGCAACACAAATGCCCTATACCAAAATTAAACTGCCCGCACCCAGGCAGATGGGTTCTCATTCATGGAAGATTGGCCTGGCCCTCATCTTTGGACAGACACGGGTGTGACTGGCAGGAATGCAGCTTGCAGAGTTGAAGTTCCCCCCACTGTCAGACAGCTGCAGACTTGATATGTAGTAGACTCAACGCTGGTGACACTTCATCATATTCACCAGGTCATCTTGCAACTAGTAAAGCTAGACTTCGTTGGTATCAGAGGTACAGATGAAGTGGCCACACACTGAGAATAAGTGAAAGAAATGGAGAGGTTTTATAGCAGTCAATGACATGATGCCCACATATGGGCGACCAAATGTGCTCTCATTTTCTGATGTCGGCACTCTTGGCAAGGCTAATGTTTAACTTCAGAGCATTCCTTTATGCAAGATTTGTAGCCTGAAATGAGTTCTTGTTTCATCCCTATGTGAAGTTACTACATGTATCCCCATTAAAGAAGAGTATTTGTTCTGTTCTGCAGTGTTTTCCAAGTGCTGAATCTGGTATTCCTGACATTATCGGTCATGCAGTCTGATGTAATGTGCTGAGCTCCCTGCTTGTTTGTATTGCAGTTCTTCTGAAAGTCGACAATGGTAACCGTTAAGAGTCCCGGTTGGTTCCAATAAAATTTTATTCTATTCTGCTGTGCAGCAATTTTAGATCTGTAGAATATTTTGACAATATGACTGGACTACACTCCTTGTAATTCTGAGTGTAGTAGAGATAAAACACAGGGAGCAAAAGGTTTTACAAAAACGAAACTGTACTTACAAAGAGGTGAATGATATGCAAGGGAAGCAGTAGTTGAGAAGGATGTGAGACAATGTTGTAGCCAACTCTCAATGTTAATCAGTATGTACATTGAGCTAGCTTTGAAGGAAACTGAGGAGAAAATTGGTAAGGGAATTAATATTCAGGGAGAAGAAATAAAAACTTTGCAGTTAGGTGATGGCACTGTAATTCGCCATAGACGGCAAAGGAACTACAAGATCAGATGAACAGAAAGGACAGTAAAGAGGTATTAAGGCGAATATCGACAACAGTAATGCTTGGGTGGTGGAAAGTAATTGAATTACATTAACTGATGGAATTACATTTGGAAATTTGACACAGAGTGTGTGATAAGTTATGATATTTTTGCAGCAAAATATCAGTTGATGACTAAAGTAAAGATAATTTAAAATGTAGCATGACAATGGCAGGAAAACCATTTTGAAAATGAGAATTTTGTTAACAATGAATATAGAGTTAAATGTTAGGAAGTTTTTTATTGAGCTATCTGTATAGAGTTTAGTCTTGTATGGAAATTAATAGATGGATGAATAATCAGTTCAGAAAAGGAGAGAACAGAAGCTTTGAAAATGTGCTGCTAAGGGAGAATATTGAAAATTAAAGGGATTGATTGAAGAACTAATGAGGTGGTACAAAATCAAATTTATGGCATATAGGCTAATTGACCAAAAGAAGGGAGCAGTACAGTACATATCCTGACACATCAAGGAGTCATCAATTTGGTAACAGAATTAATTGTGGGAGGTAAAAATTATAGTGTGAAGCCAAGAATTGAATACAATAAGTGGGATCAAATGGATTTAGCTTTCATTCATCATGTTCTATTGATCCCATCATCAACTAGAACATGTAAGGATGTGGAAAAACTTAGGTATGAATTAACATGAGGCAAAGGCAGCATAGAACCTTGCTCTGTATACCGTGTAAATATATACGAGACTATACTATAAACTATCACTATACTGGTTAATGCTATTCAGAGTGGGTATGCAGAAAATAAGAGACTTGCATGGGATGGGTGAGCATTGAGAGCTGCAACAAATCAGTCGCCACACTGAAAACGATGAAAAATAAAAAATTCTGATAATGAATCAATTAATTAATATTACCATTACTTTAAAATGGTTATTGTTTTGTTGTTGTATAGTTATGATTAAAAGGGTATGTGTCTTTTGCAAATTAAAAGGAGGGGGAAGGGGAGGGCACACGCTGTAACTTATTGTATCATTCTCCCTTCCCCCCCCCCCCCCCCCCACCTGAACAGGACCCTGAATCTGCACTGGTGTTTCAGTCCTGTACCTGCCATGTCTTATCACTTCTCATGCAAAACACTGTAAGAATACTGACTTACTATGAACAATATCTGCATTATATAACTCAATAATTAAAACAATTATGTGTTGTACCACAGATGACTAAATTAATCGAACAATATATACAGCTCTCCTGTGACTTTTCCCATATGTGTGTGTATGTCCTATTGTAAGGATTTCTGTGGTAAATAAAAATCAAATTTGTGTACATGCCAAGAAGACTGTGTAGCTTGACACAGGCAGCTAATGTGCTCCACCATTGCATAAGTAAACATAAAATATTAACTGCGTTTTTGCGAATGGCTATGCACAAAATTCTTTCTTAAAATCACTGGCAAACAGATGTAGTTGCAAAATTATAATGTTACATTCAGTCTGTACAGCTTCAGATCTACAATGGTCAGTGATTGAAGAATACTAAATCCAATTTAATTTCGCGTAGTTAAAGAAACGGCGAATTATTACACAAGACCAGGAAAATGGAAGTTGCAGTTGTTGTGTAACTACCTGAGAATATTATTCACGGATTCTTGACGGCAGGACGCACTCCTGTACCCATACTCGCAGTATTTTCATAAATATTGGTATACGTCTCTACCTTTTACCTCGACACGTAATTGCCCTATACACTTTGCCACGGCATTTGTTTAACATACAAACGCAATATATCACATTTCACTGCATGTGTAGGGATGAGTTTGCAAAATTTGAAATGATTGCCTGGAGTAGCCTAATATACTGAGTTAACTTTCGCGAAACATAATTTTCATGTTTGTCTTTTTTCCCCCATATCACGCATTCGGTTAACCTTGTACTATTTTCTATGCGATAGCAACTTGATTCAAGCGCACAAGACCGTCTGTATTCGATTCAGTGGTGTCATCAGAATTTAGATTGGAACATTTGCTTAACCTCCAATAAAATAGGTACAAAGGAAAAATGTGACAGTTAAATAAACGTCTCCAGAATGTTTCTAGCAAATTTCAAGTCTGTAGTATTAGACATGCGTAGGCTTTATTGGTCATATTTATGCACTCATTAGTGCTCATAAAAGTTCAAACTGAATACTTGTTGTCAATTACTTGGTGTTTCGGAGATAATATGTTATACAAACACTGTTCATTCAAATTTTCTTTTAGTGGTGAAGGTGAATACTGACAGTCATAAATTAATTAGTAAGTTCAAAAACTTGTATAACATTTACTGGTAAATAATTTTATTATTTATTACACAGTGTGATAAGCATTACTGTTTCATGTTCTGCAATACTTCTGTTGGTTGTTACTACAAGTACGGGTGTTGGCTACACTGTTAATGTTCTTCCTCCGCCATTGCACGCGATTACAATTTGCGGAACAGGCTAGTGGATCCTCCGAAGTGTTAACTCGATTGGTTAATAATCCGTGAAGAAAGGTAGATGTATATCAATAATTTGAGCAATATTATAGAAATGGAATGTTGCTGTGATGTTATTGACAGTTAAAAGTGAATGTTAGACTTTAGGAGTCGTCGTCGTCTGCTGTAGTTATATAGTATATGAATGAATATTTCGGAACCTTTATGAAAACACTGTAGTACTGGTTATGTTCGTTACTGCAGCATTGCCGATGGTGCATCTCTGTTTCAGATGTCTTCTACAGTTCCAACGAAAAAGCTCCCGAAGCCCCAAATGAGGAATTTGTTAACCAATCAGTCCAAAGTTGTTTTTGGAGCTGGATTGGTTCTCGCAGCGAGCGTTGCACTTGCATATAAATTCATTGTTGGAGAAGGCCGCAAGCGAAAATATGCGGAATTCTATAAGTAAGTCCCAATTTATTTTATACTCCCTGATATTAGAGCATGTTATTAGGATAAAGTAAGTTCCATTGTAAATTAAGGAGTGAAAGTGGGGTTATCGTATACAATTAGTACACACACATTGAATGTTAAATTTTGGTTCAGGCGACCAATAATTCTCTGGAGCTGGAGGAGAATAAAGGAATTGCCCTATATCGTGAACTCTGTGTAATATTTCAAGTAAGCTGGTTATTTTTGTTTCTATACAGTGAAGGTCGTGTTGCAGCTGTCCCAGTTACACTGATTGTTAAGCAGTCCAAATTATTGTTTATAGTTTATTTAGCAGGTTTCAGTAACTGGTTGCACTGCAAGAAAAGTTCAATGTAAGTACTCATTCTTTCCAAATTGGGTCGTAATGGAGATATAACTTTAAAGGACATGTATTTAAGCACAAATCTCCAAATGGTTTACAACTTGATTTTCGTATGTGAAAAAGAATAATTTGTTTAATGTTTGAAACATTTTTGGGTTGCTTGTTCTGTAGTTTCTACAGAAACAGCGTATGTGGACTCGTGTATAAATCCACATTGGATGCCGTTGTAAAGTTGGGTGATACAGATTAATTTGAGGTAAAAAGGCACTGATAGTCTGCCATTCTATGTAGTAGTTCTTCATTTTGATCTGGTTTTTTTGTGATAACCTGTAATGTATTTGTCAGTGTTCTAGGAGTGAGTAAATTTCTGATCTTAAAAGACATTGGTCAGTTTCCATAAAGATAGTGTTCTATATAATTGACTATACTTGGAATGAAAATATTTTGGCATATTTCACTTGTTTTTAAATAATTTCCACATACTGTATGTAGTGGGTTATTTTGTATGAAGGGCAAGAACTTCAAAGCTACAATGTCAGCATTGTGTGTTAATAGCTAAATAAATGACAACTTGTTTCAGTAAGTTAAGCATATATCTTTGTGACCAATAAAATGTGTTGCAAAAAATTGATAAGAGGCATCTGTCTGTTTTGTAATATCATGAATGAGGGTGCAAGTTAATAAATTTGCTATGCTTTAGATATTGTAGTTGATTAGAATTTTTGAATTAGTAACTTGTGAGGATGTGTTTGATTTAGAAACTTTCAGTTAATGGCTGCTACATTGATTTCCTCACTTATTGTTTGAGGTACTCTTTCTCAAAAAAGCATTTGTTTTCCTGGCGTTTTATGCTATTAGATTGTCGTTTGTACCTTTTTACACTGTACCAAATTAAGTTTTGTTGCACAATAAAGGACAGATGCCTTTATTTCTGTATGAAGCTACCTGAAAGGAATTAATATTTTTCGTTTGCTTTTAGGACATATGATGCTGAGAAAGAGCTGAAGAGGATGGTGGAAGCTGGTGTGTTAGTTTCAGGCAAACTGGACTCGTGAAGATTGTCATAAATTGTAGTACCATGCAATAATAAATGTATATCATTCTTGTCTCTGCCATACAGGAGATATAACTTGTATTAAAAATATTTGTTCTAAAATTGTAAATAAAGAATTGGTTGATAATTGTAACTTTTTCTTTTACCGAACTGGCTCCAAATCCTTTCCCTTTTCCATTGCCATAATCCAGTATTAAATTGTAAACTTAATTGCACTGTGCAACGCACGGATTTGGATAAAACATAAATCCAATATTTGCTAAATTCAAGGACTGGGTATATTACACAAATAGTACCCAAATTTCCATTTTTCAATAATATTACAAAGAAACAGCCTAACAAAGCTGCAAGAAATTTAATAAATTTTAGGTTTCGAGTGAATGAGAGGTTAAATGGCGGGCTGGGCTGAACCTTACTGACACGAAATATAGTGCCGTTTGTAGTCCTGTAGGCTTCTCCAATGTTCAAATAAGTTAATTTTCAATGTTTTGATCATTTCACCGTTCGCCCTTCTACAATACACTTTACGACACTTAACCAATGGTATTTCTTGAAGTGCCTATTTCAACCTGTCGGACGGCGGGAAGCCTTACCCACAATTCCTATCGACTCATTTGCGCATGTCAGTTTCGAGCATTGCAAATGGCGGCTCTTGTTATTGTTCCATGGCGTTTATGACTTCGTCCAAATTATGTCCGTTTTTTCTTCGTTTATAGGTAAGTTGGGACCTGTGATCAAAGAATTCGTCGCAATGGATGTGGATTACTTTTATTTAAACCATCTGGAGGTAGGTTGTGCGTCTTCTGAAGCCGTATATGGTAGTCTGAAAGTGGGGTAAGGTGAGATTTTCCGTCTACCGAGGATCAGTTTTCGAATCTAGGATGAATAAATTACATGCGGATGCTTCATTTAACGTGATGTACAATGGTTTCTACGTCTTGTGCGTGGATATTTAATGCATAATAAGTGCTTTTGCAGTGTTGTATTGCTCTTCAAACGCCTGCGGTAGTGTGATTTGACGGAACTTTACAAGCATGCTGCAAAAGCTGATTTCCACTCCCCCATGTCACAAAATGGAGGTCGGAATCCCCTTGTACGGCTTGCTGTTAGTTGTTTGGATTTGTGTGACTTTGGCAATGATACGAGGATAGAAATATGATTTAATTTAACAAGGGTCGTGTATTAAACCTTTATATTTGTGCTTCGAGTGGTATTTATTTGCGTTCCGTGGCGGAATCATATGTGTCGGTCGTACGTCGGCAGGGCAATATTTGAGCCATCGTATTTTGTTTGGTGTTTAGATTTAGTGAACAACGTAGGATTAAGAAAACTGATGATGATGTATTAAAGTAGTTTATTTATAGTGGATTTTCGAATTGTCAGATTGTGTGTCACAAACTTGAAGAAATGCAGATAGTGTGTGTTAACGAATCGCCTGTAAAATGTGTCAATATCAGCACAAAACAGTAAGACTTTTTATTACGTGCACATTATCACGTACTGCAAAAGGTGAAAGAAATGGATGATTTACAGCACATGAAACTCACACTAATCTAGAACTTCGTTGAAGCCAATGTAAACTGAAAATATGGTGAATGATTTCAATTTTTCTACCACTCATTTGGTTTGTTTACGAATGTAATAATATGCATATTGTTATCAATGTACGATTGTTTGTAAATGTATAGAGGAAAAATAGTGGTTGTGAATTTGGAGTGTTTTGTCCCGGACATTGATTGTTTTGAAATGTGTCGAATAATGATTTAAATAGTTTGTCGGGTTGTATAGAATACGAGATAAAAGCGTAGTTTAGAGCAATAACTTCTTTACCTTGATATTAAATGCGGAGTAATTATTTCATACGTTATTTAACAGGTGCTGTTACCGATATATTGGTGATGAATTACTCTATTTAGTTTTTTGAATGCATCTTAGTTCTACTGTACGTCCCAGTTACCAGAGATATTCAGGCCATTAGTAAGCTCTTAATGGAAATTGTTTTAGTTGTTTGCCTAGAGTGGTGCTTGTTATGACTCAACAGTAGCGGTACGCTTTAGATTTTCTATCATTTTAATGTTGATAACAGGTTGTGTGAAGTAGCGAAGTAGCATCTTCGAGTCACAGCTAAGATTGCTACCGATTGCTTTGTTTACATTTCGTTCTTAGTCGTGTTTACTGATCATTAAATGTATCCCAAAAAATGATTGTTTACATATTGTAGTTGTACTGTGTAAGGGTTGTCACCAGCGGAGTTATATATTTTTCGATTTAACTATTGCTCTCATTTAATAAAATATTAATTTCGTTACTGTCGGGCTGCTTTGCAATAATTGTTTTTCAGTTGACCTGAAAATTGATTTTCTTTAACAACTACAGCATTGAATATATATTCAATTTGCAGAAAACACAGCATATATGATATATATAATGTGTTGTTTACTTCTGTGTCAGTGTTTTATTGTAGAATTTCAGTACTAATACCAGTTGATTGATTCAGATTCTCATTGAATCAATTATGTTCCTTGCATTGTTACTATTGCATAGCCATATTTCAGCTTACTGTGCCCCCCCCCCCCCTAGGTGATTCTATCAATTTGTTTTGTTTATTTAATTTAGTCCAGCTGATTCAAACTATCTTCAGCCAACAGGTGTAAGCTTAAGTCTTACCAGTACTTTATTGCTCGTGTTGTAAATTTTCGACATTATTGTAAACATTCTGTTCATTGGAAAAATTAACTGGGGGTGGGGAGGTGCAGCAATACTGTAGCTGATATTTACTGCTTTGGAGCTGCAGTATTTTTTATTTTTGTTGATAATGTGTGCTGAAATTGCAATGTTCAGCTTAAGGCAACTGGCAGAAATGCCAAATTTTAAAATGTTTAACTAGACTTCTGAAGATCTGGTATTTCTTGCAGGTTTTTTAGCCCTGTGCCCCGTTGTGGGGCTGTGAGGATAGGGAGGGTTACCAAAAGCAGGAGCATGTGAGTCTGATTGGCAGGTAAGCAACCATTTTCTTTTACTTCTGAAAGCCCTTCACTTTTAATTGCTAGCCATATATTCCATTAATGAATATTGTGAGCTCCGTGGTCAATTATAGTTTCATGAATACTACTGTACACACAGTCTAACTTGACACTCCATGCAAGGGATGCTGGGTACAACCATAAGGGATTCTGCGTATTCCACTGGTTCCAACATCCCTGCACGGGGTGCCAACATAGAATGCTTGTGTAGTGAGTATCCATAGTAATTTGGCTCCGAGTAGGCACCGAATGTAAGTATCTAACCAGTCTTCTGTCCATAGCATTCCTTGCAAAAAGTGTGAAGGTACAGAGCATATATGGTATGCTATTACAGCATTACATAACAAGTAGTGACAATTTAGAACACTGCGCATACGCATTTGATGCAGCAAATTGAGTCAGCTACCTAAATTTATACTAACTTAACAGTAGTTGGATATGAAAGAAATGGGAAAGGTATTTTTGTGTATGTTTGTTTTAATATACGTTGGAAAAATTTTGATATATTACTATAATCTTCCCCCATTTACTTTTTGTTATTTTTGCGTTTTTAGTGAAATGTGATTTTATGATTGCATTTTAGAGATGGCTGCAGATAGCGATGGTGATCTAATTGAGACAGTTGTGACATGTGAAGGAGACCTCAAAGATCCTTATTTCCCTGAGAAGTTCAAGCTCATAGTGCAGCGTTTACGTGTGCTGTTGTGTGAAGGTACTATTTTCATGTTTCACTTATTAATTAATATTTTTCTAGTCTTCTAAATATCTCATCTAATATATGTCAGTATTTCAGTCTTCCTGCATACAAATATTTTAATTACTGTGTTTCCCATATTGATAGACATATATTTGTAGGATTTATTGTGCCATATTTACTGCAGCAGTTAAAGGAGAGACTAATTTATATTACGGTTGCTTGCACCAGTATGAAAGTATTTGTTACTTACTATGTCCTGTTCACTGTGCCTGTTCAATTTTGTATGGCCTTGCTATGCAGTGTCAAATACCTATCATTTTCCATAAATGTCCCTGCTTCTGTTTACTCAGTGGTTTAAGAAGTAAAGCACATTTGCTACATTACATTTTTGTCATGTTTGCCATTATCTGGTTGTATATCACATTGGAATGTTGCACTTGTATGTGGTCCAGGTGTTTCATTCCAATTTTCTTTTTGTAAATTTGTTAATTTTTGTGACCTAAAAGTTTTGGAAATTTTGAGTGTATGTGGGTTCAAATGGATGTTGATTACACTATTTATGCAGAGATCAGGAGGCTTGTACAAGACAGACCAGCATGCACAAGTGTGTAAAAACAGTCTTTGGAAGGAGGAGCATAACAACAAGATATTTATTAATGAATGTAATATTGTTCCATTAAGTTGCGGAGCTCAGGCAGAAGCTACAGTCAGTTGTGGTATTTGAAGTAAACCATTGTAGAATCACACAAATGGGCGAGACAGGAGATTGGATGGACTCAGCTGAAATGTGTTTCACACAAAAAAGTTTTTCTTTAGTCATTAGTAGCTGTTTTTCCTCTTCACTCTCACTCTGCATGTTATCCATACTTTGTTTAATTTACTGTAATGTGTTGTTCCTAATTTATTTCTGATAGTTTATTTCCTTGTCAATCCAAGCCTCTTCAACAGCTTGTAATACCCCTTACTTGTGCTCACCCTCATCCCTCCCTCAGAGAGCATTTTCTTCCATTCAGTTAATTCATCTCATTTATACTGTAGTTTGTTTCTGCTGTGTGTGAAAAATCAGTGACCTGTTTAAAAAAAAGTTTATAGGTGATACATATCTGTAGCAGTTTGCTGCTGCTGTTGTTGTTGTTGTTGTTGTTGTTGTTAAATACACACATCATGGGACTTTATAGAAACCACATTTTTGGGAAAGGGTGGGTTCTGAGGATTTTGCCTTAGTCATTTAAATATTATGATTTGATGTTCATGTATTCACTTGTTTCTTATATTGTACTTGAAAAAGAGAATGTTGTCAGCACAACTGCAGAGTTTACTAAACTTGACAGAAGTTCCAAGTGACAACAGATGAAGTGTAGAGAACCATTCATACAACAGTGAAAAGGGATTGAGGAAGTGTGTGTGATGTTAGTGATAAAATACAATCAGATGCTTACTGGGCAATGAGTTTTAGAGTATAACTGTACATATGTAATATGTTTTCACTCATATTGTACAGAAAATTACTTGGAGAGATTGTGTTTTAGTTTGCATCTAGGAAAAAAGTCTAATGAACAAAAAATATATTATTTGTGTAGTGCATTTCCCATATCTATTTCCTCTTAATTAATTTCAATATTTCTTTATTTTAGTATACTGCTGTGTCTATGGTTTATGGATTATCAGTCAGTAGAATTCTATCTAGTTCATTGTGTTTGTGGGTTGTATTCGCAAGTAATAAAGTTATCTTCCCTGCATACCACTTCTGTCTTCATTATTATTATTATTATTATTTTGCACAGACGGAAAGCTGTGTTATTGATAATGCATAAAGTGTGTAACTAGTGCTGTTAGTTGCACATTTATGGAAAAATGTTTATTGCATGTTCCAGAGTACAATTGGAAAGGTGGCAATTTCCTTGTGTTTTCTTATTGATTCCCCCTCCCCCCAGCTCTCCACACAGATAGATGTATAGTCAAAATGTGAGATTTGCTTTGTGCTTCTTCCATTTCCTTTTTCACTATTAGCACATAATCTTTCTTTATCTCTGTTACTGTATATTTGAAATCATCTTCCACTACCCTACTTGTATATGTAGGTATTATTTATCAGTACATTTCTTTGCATTGTTTACTGTATTGTGACCCAAGAACTTCATTTTATTTTTCTGCGCTGTGATCTTAGTACCTCCCTTGTGGTTGGTAACATTTATGAACACACAATTGTATTTTATTTGTTATTATTATTTTCTGTTATTATTCAGTACTGATCAAAGCAACAATAAAACTGCAACTTATGTAAGCTCTCCAAACCTATGTGAAGTGTCCACATACTTCGGGAAGAATTTTAAGAGGATCTGGTTGGTATGATTCTCCACCAGTGCATCAGAGACATTCTGTAGTACAAATATGATCCTGAGTAGCTGAAAAAGAATTGCATGATTACTAGAGAAAGGTGTTCTGATAGAGAAGATATGTTTATTACTTGGTTTAAAAAATATATTTTGTGAGAACTTCAAATATTGTCTATCTATCTCCATGTCTTATGTTGGTATTCAACAGTTTGGGTGGAAGTATGTTGTAAATTTGTAAATTGGAACTGAAAGACGTCTTGTGTGCATAGCTTGCAGATCTGATTTCAGCAAGCAGTGCAGCAAAGGAAAGTTTAGTAGCAGATAATATACAACTGTGGCAGTTGATGGTGGACTGTAAATGTTTCTTATTCTTCTAAAAGCTAAAAAATGGTAAAAAATAAACTTTCATTTACAGTCTATGCATTCAGAAGGTTTTGTCAGGACATACTGGACGCAATGCTGAAGATGTTGTTTGTTGAATATTGTACTTCATACTATCTGTCTTGTCAAACTATAGGTGATTTATAAGTTTCATCATATTTTATAGTATCGGGCTGACAAGAGATTATTTATAGGTACATCTCCAAAGGAATGGAGGATGAATTATTGTTACATTTTTGGTATCACTTCTACACCCAGGAATAAACTATTAAAAGCCTTATAGTACAATATGATAATCACAATTGAATACTTTTTCTTTCTAAATTACATCTTACTACCCATATACCTGGCACTTTCCATACATTTAGCTTGCTCATAATTTTAACTGAAAAGTTCTTAATAATTCGTCACAGTGAAAATTGGATTTAGTTTTTCGTTTGCAGTGAAAACTGTCGCCATAAATTCTCTTGCTGTATGTCAAGCTGGTTATTTAGTGTTTATGCGATTAAAAAAAATCTTGCACTTTTTGGACTGAAGTTGGAAATCGCCTCCAACAGGTTGAAGGAGACAAATCAATCGCTTCTATTGCAGTTTTTTATGGTGACTTACAGCTATCTTCTGTGCTATCACACACTGTTCACTTACATGTCTGTCATATAGCAGGAAAAAATGTTTACTTATATAAGTTCTTTTACCAAAATACCATTCCTTTCCTCTCAGAGACACTGTCGGACTAATGTTGAAGATATGCAATACCATTGTCTAATGCTTCCCGTTGCTGTTTTATAGGAAAAGCAGAGTCCCTTCGAGTATCAAAGGTGGAGCCATGGAACTCTGTGCGTGTTACATTCACAATTCCAAGGGAAGCAGCACTTCGTCTGAGGCAGCTCGCACAGCAGGGGGATCAAGCTCTTACACAGCTTGGTATACTGTCGGTGCAGGTCGAAGGAGACCAGGCAAGTAAAATGAGATAGAAGAAAGTGTGTCTGATGTGCACAGCATATTTTATTTTGTTGCTATATGGCCCAAATATCATGCACTACTTCTTCTTCCTCCTCCTTGTCTTCTTCTTCTTTCTTTCTTTTTTTCTATGCTCATATGCACGTACAGAGAAATAAAAGCAGTATTGAAAGTGAGACTTATTTTGTAAGAACTATGGATACTATGTCCCAGTTATCTGATATCACCCAAGGCCACTACATTTCCCTGTGCTGTGATAGCACACCTAGCACCCATTTCCTAACCCCTTGGAACTATCACAGTGTGACACACAATCATTTCTTTTTTCAAGGTCAGACCTGCAAACAAATTGTTGGATATGCTGTCGGTACCTGCGTAGTACCATCTTCTCTAACTTTTCGTGGATCACCTAGCGGTTGGCTTAGATTCATTGTTGATACCTTTGAGACCTAGATGGTGAGAAGGGCATTTTGTTACTTCCTCCAGAAACCAAAGTCTCCTCCCAGGTTGCATCACTTGGTATTTGTCAGCTCTGTTAGCTCCTTGTCTAAATGTTGATGTCCACCACTTAGATGACTCCATGAAACAGTCTGTTCATATCAAACCAGCAACCACCCATGTGTTGAGCCTTTGCAAGCAGACAAGTTCCTCTTCAGTTAGTCCAGAAAAAGATAACCTACACCAGTTATTTCTGTGACAACAACAAATCCCTTCCTGTGTTGACAAGTCACCAGGTGGTGCTCCCTTCATCAGGGTTTTGAGCTAGCTCATGCAGTGTTCTGAGATGAGGGTATCCTACCCTCATTACCCAAAGTATTTTTCAGTCACCCACTCAACTTACACCGTATCATAATACATTCCCACAACAAATTCACTCCCAATCCTTTGCTTACTTTCATAATTGTCCACCTAGGTGCTCAGGGTCACAACATGGACTGTAAGTGTCTGATATTCATTGCATATTTCTTCACCCAGGCAGTCGTCAATGGTACTGTCTGGCATCACTTTGCTGTTGACTTTGGTTTTACAGCACTTGGCCTGTCTGGTGGTTTCTAAACTATTATAAGGAACTTTCTTTTTGCTTTTTTATGTGTATTACTGTGTGTAAAAACTGTTATCACCTCCAATCTCTTGCTATTTTCAGTGTAACACCTGACGATGGGTGTATAAGAGCCTGAAACCGGTCGTGTTGTAAATAAGATAACGTCACAACTATAGTAGTATTTTCAACCTTGGGTTGTGAAAATGATTGTTTTTCATGTTTCTACAACACTTTTCACTCTGGTTCGTGTGAGACTACATCTGTGGTATAAGATAATTTACATAGTCCAAATAACGAGTAATTGGTTTTTCATTTTTGTCAAAAAAAAAAAAAAAAAAAAAAAAAAAAAAAAAAAAAAAAAAAAAAAAAAAAAAGAATCTTCATGTTCTCTTAATTTAAGGAATCTTTGTTAACAGCCTTTCATAAAATATTGATAATTAAGAATTTATATTTGAAATGAAAACAAGAATTTTGCGTGGGATATGTAATTAGAAACAAGAAGACCTGCATTATTCATAAAAAATGACAATGAATTTTACAATTACGAGATGAAAGTATTTCAAAATGAACCAAAAAAGTAGACCAACATGGGACTTGAACCAGAAATCCACTAACTACCATAGTATATCAATCTACTACATTACCAATTCCACCATACATCCAATTTATACTTGTATGGCAACAAAATTAAATATAGTCCCTCAGAAAACTTCAGAGTCCAATTTTTTTCTGTACATTTACTAAAAACATTAAGAACAACCTATTTCTCAGCACTTTTTAACTATGTTCCACACGCTTGTTTCACTAAGGAACTGGAAGCAGCCTCATCCATTTGCATACTGCATATTAACAGTCACAGCAGTGTATACAGAGGTATCTCAAACACACACACAAATTTCAAGCTTTCGCAACCCACGGTTGCTTCATCAGGAAAGAGGGAAGGAGAGGGAAAGACGAAAGGATGTGGGTTTTAAGGGATAGGTTAAGGAGTCATTCCTATCCCGGGAGCGGAAAGACTTACCTTGGGGGTTGGGGGGGGGGGAGGGACAGATACACACTCGCGCACACACACACAAATCCATCCGAACATAACAGATACAAGCAGACATATAGTGAGTGTATACCTGTCCCCCCCCCCCCCCCCCCCCCCCCAGGTAAGTCTTTCCACTCCTGGGATTGGAATGACTCCTTACCCTCTCCCTTAAAACCCACATCCTTTCGTCTTTCCCTCTCCTTCTCTCTTTCCTGATGAAGCAACCGTGGGTTGCGAAAGCTTGAAATTTGTGTGTGTGTTTATGTTTGTTATTGTTTCTATCAACGTACCAGCACTTTCGTTTGGTAAGTTACAGAATCTTCCACCCCCTCCCTCCTCCCCCAAGTGAAAGCATTGGTATGTCAATAGAGACACCTTCGTAACCTCTTGGTTCATCCCTATGAAATCCCCAAACCACCTTCCCTACCCTCTGGATCCTACCCTTTGTAACTGCTCCTGATGTAAAACCTGTCCCATGCATCCTCCCACCAGTCCTGTCCTGGAAGGTGTACACGATCAAAGGCAGAGCCATGTGTGAAAGTACCCACATGATTTACCAACTGACCTGCCTACACTGTGAAGCTTTATGTGGGAATGACCAGCAACAAGCTGTCCATTCACATGAATGGACACAGGCAGACAGTGTTTGTTGGTAAAGAGGATCACCCTGTGGCTAAACATGCCTTGGTGCACGGCCAGCACATCTTGGCACAGTGTTACACCGTCCTGGTTATCTGGAAACTTCCCACTAACACCAACCTATCAGAACTCTGGAGATGGGAACTTGCCATTCAATATATCCTCTCTCTCGTTACCAACCAGGCCTCAACCTCAGCTAATTTCAAGTTGCCGCCGCTCATACCTCACCTGTCATTCAACAACATCTTTGCCTCTGTACTTCCGCCTTGACTGACATCTCTGCCCAAACTGTTTGGCTTTACACGTCTGCTTGTGTGTGGGTGGGTGGGGGGGGGGGGGCGTGGGCGCTTCCGGGATTGGAATGACTCCTTGCCCTCTCCCTTAAAACCCACATCCTTTCGTCTTTCCCTCTCCTTTTCTCTTTCCTGATGAAGCAACCGTGGGTTGTGAAAGCTTGAATTTTGTGTGTGGGTTTGTGTTTGTTTGTGTCTCTATTGACATACCAACGCTTTACATACAAAGTTTGCCAAGGTAATCCCATTCCTGATGTCCAGGCGGAGCTTCAAGGAATCCTCAGAACCTTAGGCCCCCTACAAAACCTTTCACCTGACGCCATCAAACTCCTGACCCCAACGACATCTCGCACTCCTACCTTCTACCTACTTCCTAAAATTCACAAATCCAAACATCCTGGCCGCCCCATTGTAGCTGGTTACCAAGCCCCCACAGAACCCAGTCTGTTACCCCCAGAAACCATCCTTGTAACCATTGATGCCACTTCCCTACACACAAATATCCCGCACGTCCAGGGCCTTGCTGCAATGGAGCACTTCCTTTCACGCCAATCACCTGCCACCCTACCTAAAACCTCTTTCCTCATTACCTTAGCCAGCTTCATCCTGACCCACAACTTCTCCACTTTTGAAGGCCAGACGTACCAACAATTAAAGGGAACAGCCATGGGTACCAGGATGGCCCCCTCGTATGCCAACCTATTTATGGGTCGCTTAGAGGAAGTCTTCTTGGTTACCCAAGCCTGCCAACCCAAAGTTTGGTACAGATTTATTGATGACATCTTCATGATCTGGACTCACAGTGAACAACTACTCCAGAATTTCCTCTCCAACCTCAGCTCCATTGGTTCCATCAGATTCACCTGGTCCTACTCCAAATCCCATGCCACTTTCCTTGACGTTGACCTCCATCTGTCCAATGGCCAGCTTCACACATCCATCCACATCAAACCCAACAACAAGCAACAGTACCTCCATTATGACAGCTGCCACCCATTTCATATCAAACAGTCCCTTCCCTACAGCCTAGGCCTTCGTGGCAAACGAATCTGCTCCAGTCCTGAATCCCTGGACCATTACACCAACAATCTGAAAACAGCTTTTGCATCCCGCAACTACCCTCCTGACCTGGTGCAGAAGCAAATAACCAGAGCCACTTCCTCATCCCCTCAAACCCAGAACCTCTCACAGAAGAACCCTAAAGTGCCCCACTTGTGACAGGATACTTTGCGGGACTGAATCAGACTCTGAATATGGCTCTCCAGCAGGGATACGACTTCCTAAAATCCTGCCCCGAAATGAGATCCATCCTTCACGAAATCCTCCCCACTCCACTAAAGAGTGTCTTTCCGCCATCCACCTAACCTTCGTAACCTCTTGGTTCATCCCTTTGAAATCCCCAAACCACCTTCCCTACCCTCTGGCTCCTATCCTTGTAACCGCCTCCGGTGTAAAATCTGTCCTATGCACCCTCCCACCACCACCTACTCCAGTTCTGTAACCCGAAAGGTGTACACGGTCAAAGGCAAAGACACATGTGAAAGCACCCACGTGATTTACCAACTGACCTGCCTACACTGTGACGCTTTCTATGTGGGAATGACCAGCAACAAACTGTCCATTCGCATGAATGGACACAGGCAGACAGTGTTTATTGGTAATGAGGATCACCCTGTGGCTAAACATGCCTTGGTGCACGGCCAGTACATCTTGGCACAGTGTTACACTGGGAACCTGCCCTTCAATATATCCTCTCTTCTCGTTACCCACCAGGCCTCAACTTCAGCTAATTTCAAGTTGCCGCCACTCATACCTCACCTGTCATTCAACAACATCTTTGCCTCTGTACTACGATCTCGACTGACATCTCTGCCCAATTTCTTTGCCTTTAAATATGTCTGCTTGTGTCTGTTGTGTCTGTGTATGTATGTATGGATGGATGTGTGTGTGTGTGTGTGTGTGTGTGTGTGTGTGTTGCGCGAGTATATACCTATCCTTTTTTTTCCCCCTACATGATGTCATTTTGACGTCATACACAATATCAACAACCGCATGAGTGGCTGTCAATTTTCATTAGCATGCAGTATGATTTATCAGTGGCTAATGCCTCCATGTAAGAGTGCTCTTTCAGGAGTGAATTATTATTGTCAATAATTTACAAATTAAACATGAAACTTGCTAGTTTTATAATTTGCAGTATGTCTTTTCAGGGTAATAAGAGTGTTGAAAATTTTATCAAAAATACTTCTCCATTATCATTAAATGTTACATTATAATGCATCAACAATATAAACCTTGAAGAGAGAGTGTGATAACCAAGACAGGAGACAAACATCACATAATTAAGTGCTAGCGTAATGAATAACGCGTGCTTTCTGGACTTGAAGGTGTGGTTTCGCATCTGATCAGATGCAAATATTTATTTATATATTTATTTGTTTTCATGTTAGTGTTGTTAACATGTTCTGGGGCCGTATGAATGTAATACAAGTAAATTCTGCAATAAACAATGTTATTTACATTCCATCTGCTGTGACAACAAAGGATGAAATAAATGTTTTGTGATTTCCAAATCTGTGGTTACGCAGGAACCCAAAAGGACACCTTTAATTAAAATTAATGTTCTCCCTTTTCACAAATATGTGGCGATTTCCGATTGTGTGTTTAGGCAGGAACCTAAGGAAATAACATTCATACTCTTTCATGTCACAGATGTTTCGCTGTGTATTTACGAATATGTGGTAATTTCCTAGTGTGTGGTTAGGTGGGAACCACAGAGTGCAATTTTAAATGCTGCGACCAAAATTAGCTGCAATGAAATTCATATTCTTTCTCCTCACAAATATTTGGCTCTTTATTTCCGAATATGTGGTGAATTCTGAGTATGTGGTTATGCAGGTGCCTATGAGGATGGCTTGAATTTCTGTGAGTGAATTGAGGAACAACAACATTCATATTCTTCCTTGTCACTAAGGCAGTAGCCGATGATGTGGTCATCAGTATTGTATTTTATGTCAAAATGACATGATATTTGTGAGAAGTGTTGTGAGAGTGTTACCCATCCAGAACTGGTATCAAGGCATCTGTGTTGCACCATGAGCCATAGATGACAGGGGTGAACAATAGCTGTAGAAATGGGTGCGGGTGAATATACTTACAGTTGTTCTCCAACTGATCGCCCAGAGAGCCAAGTGGCTACCGGCAGTGTCTCTTTAACGATCATTCGTTGAATGTTATGTATGAGCCTGAGCAGCAGGCACCTGTTTCATGCACCCATGTTGACTGCTGTTCATCAGCGACGAAGGTTGGAAACTACATGTCAATATTGCAACTGGATGTCCATTGATAGACAACAGATGCCTTTTTCGGATTAATCACATTTTATGTTCATTCGGAAAGGTGGCCATTGGCGTTTATGACGTGAAATGTCTGACAGCAAACACCCTACAACAATCATACGAGGGTTCAGGCCGGAGGTGGGAGCGTTATGGTCTGGGAAAACTTTTTGTGGCATTCCCTGGGTTATCTC